>NC_080172.1:63667588-63916752 GCF_950295315.1 Erinaceus europaeus
TGGTCATGCTGGGGATTGATCCTGGGACCTTTGGTGCCTTAGAAATTAAAGTCTTTTTTGTATATTCACTATGGTATCTCTCCAGCTCTTTATTTATTTTTGAAGAATGGAGAGAAGGAAAGAATGAGAGAAGAGGCACTACAACCACTTCTTTACCATCTATGGAGCTACCTTGGTATAATCAGAGCCTCATGCACAGTAGAGTGTGTGTTCTAGTGGGTAAGCTGTCTCAAAGAGCCCTCAAATTCTTATTTCATTATCCTAAATTTAAGATTGTGAAAGCCTGCATTATAGTACTAGCAATACAATAGAAATCAAATAATGATCTGTGTGCGCCCAGGCTGCTGAGCTTCTTGGGGGCCTTGTTATTGTATGTCCTTAAATGTAAAAAAGCAAAAACAAACAAAAACAATACTTTATATACTCCTAGACATGCTATTTCACATTTTAACATCTTCAAAGTCACAACAACTGATGGTGTTTTCCAGTTTTTGCCATGTCTCAGAACTTTCAATATAGTTAGTATTGTCTGTTCATCAGCAAATTTAGTTTATTCCCGGTGGCACAATTGGACAAGTGAAACCCAAGTACATTTCAGTTAACAATTTTAGCACAAGAATCTAACCTCCTCTCTGTGTATCTCTCTCTGTCTCTGTCTATCTGAAAAATAGTTCAGAATGATGACCAAAAAAAAAAAAAGTGTACCACCTTAAATGGAACCAAGGAGTCCTATGAGCTAGGAAGTTCTCACCCAAGTATTAGAGATGGAGGCTGACATCTCATGCCTGGCATCTCTGAAAACAGTCCAAAGTGAAACATGTCAAGGTGGCACTGGTTGCACTGATTTGGTTGAGATCAGCAGATGCAGTATCAATTGGTATGGATCAAGAGACGCATGAAGGAAAATGAACTAAGCCCCAGAGGTTCCAGAACTGGGAGAAATATGGTTTTACAAAGAACTAGGAAGATTTCTTGTTGCCTGAGAGTTTAAGAAGGCAATGGTTAAGTTTTACTGTAACCAAGTTATTTGGGAACTTGGTTTACTTTGAAAAGTCCATGATTAGGATTTACTTTACTATACAAGACCTTACCATGATTTATGTCATTTATAGCTATTTACATAACTGTAAATAAATATAAATAACTATATCTTATAGACTGACTAGACCAGTTGCTTCTGGTCTAAGATTATAGGTAATTTAAAACTTAAAAAAAAGTTATATTATTATTAGAAATGCATTAATAATTTAAGCCTAGTGTTAAAATTCAATAAGTTTGTGAATACGAAACCTTAAGTGCTTAGATTAAAGGAATATATGCAATGAAAAATTCATAGGCAAAAGAATGAGAAAACCACCACTTGTGGAATTCACTTTAGAATTCCAGTATCTCACTTCCAAATTCCAGTATCCCAAGTGAAACCTTGACCAACTCTGATTGTAGCCAACCTGCTTTCACCTTATTATCACCTTGATGGACTGTGTAACCAATCAGCTTGAAAACAGATACAAGGCTAATTTCTGAGATAGTAGGCTGTTCAGGTCTGGTAGGGATCCACCTGAAAGTCATTAAGTAACTCCCTGCCCTCCATGCAACCTCAGGTCTCATTCTTTGGTTACTTTTGAGCTATAGCACTGGAAAGCAATACTATAGAATTTTTCTTAAGATTTATACTCAGAACTGAAGTCTATGCATTAAAGAGCTAGAACCTCAATACAGACCAGGGCCCATAGGATAGGGAAAATGTGCACATATATCCATAAATTAGGGGAAATATATATCTTAAAGTAAAAATGTGCAATAGTCTGCAGAGACTCAGTAAGTGCAGCAAGCAAGTAGAAGACCTAAAAGAGACATTGTAAAGTATTTAATCAAATATTTTCTGCTTAGAACTAAGACACCCTTCTCACCTACTTCCTACTTTACCTACCTTAATCACTCTAAGTCTAACTTTGTCAGCTAAAGTAAGGACTACAAAAGCTGTATTAGAGCAAGAAACTGGCACATTTTAATAATGGTCCTTTTCACTACCAGGCCACCCCATCATCTGTGGTCCTAGTCAGGGAACCCTGGGATTCCCACATAGATATGATGTGCCTAGACCTCTAACAGATCACTCTCTCCACCATCACTGGTCATCTCCATCAGGAACAACACCATAAACCCTCTTGTGGACCTCTACAGGACTGTTCCCTCAATATTGAACAACAATGGTAGGGACTGCCCCACTCTCTGAAGGGAAGCTGGCTCAACATACTCTGTCACTCAAGGAAGACTGGTCTTGAAATGAATGCAGCCTAGAATGTTCCTCGCTATGACCACAGAATGCGAGCTTAGATCTACAGGGATGCAGAGGTTACACATGCTGCTTTGCTAAATATGAATAGACATAGGTCAGATGAATGGGTCTATTTTTTTAATTAATTAATTTATTTATTTTCCCTTTTGTTACCCTTGTTTAACATTGCTGTGGTTATTGATGTCATTGTTGTTGGATAGGACAGAGAGAAGTGAAGAGAGGAGGGGGAGACAGAGAGGGGGAGAGAAAGTTAGACACCTGCAGACCTGCTTCACCACCTATGAAGCGACTCCCCTGCAAGTGGGGAGCCGGGGGCTCGAACCTGGATCCTTACTCCAGTCCTTGCGCTTTGCCCACTGCGCCACCACCCAACTCCCGAATGGGGTTTAAACATAACGATATTTATATGCTTTCCCCATATCTGGGAGCTTCTCTCTGCCCTGATCCAGCTTTATAGTCCTATTTCTAACTCTGACACCATCTTCCCAGACAATACTTTTACCCTACCTGCATGTTAGCTGTCAGACTCAGGCAAAAATTAGTAAAGACATGGGCCCCTTGGGATATATCTAAAATAGACTTCCTAGCCTCTTCTAACATGAGCCCAGCACACTTCCGCTGCATGACTCTGCTTTCTTCCAATATGAAGACCCCAAATCTCATCTGCTCTATTCTTACCTTTGGGTTCCTGTGTATTAAACAATTTACCCAGCTTTATATCTTAATGCTTTTCAACCACCAAGTTGCAAATATTACCATGACACCAACCTGACTTCCCTGGGCAGACAACCTCACCAATGGAACCCCACTGCCCCAGAGCCCTACCCCACTAGGGAAAGATAGAAAGATAGGCTGGAGGTATGGATCCACCTGTCAACGCTCATGTCCAGTGGAGAAGCAATTACAAAAGCCAGACCTCCTATTTTCTGTACCCCATAAAGATCGATGGTCCATACTCCCAGAGGGATAAAGAATAGGGGAGCTTTCAACGGAGGGGATGGGATGTGGACCTCTGGTGGTGGGAATTATATGGAACTGTACCCCTTTTATCCTACAGTCTTGCCAATCATTATTAAATCACTAATTAAAATGTTTAAAATAAAATAAATAAAATAATGGATAACTATATAAAAAGAGAAGGAGAGGAAGAAGAGGAGGAAGAATGAGAAAGAGAAAGAGAAGAAGAAGGAGAAAAGAAAGTTAAGAAGGAAGGGAGGACCAGCATTAAAACTTGCCTAATGGGGCTGGGGAGCAGTGTAATAGTTATGCAAAAGACTTTTATGCTTGAGGCTCTGAGGTCCTATGTTCAATCCCCAGCACCATCATAAGCCAGAGCTGAGCAGTGCTCTGATCCCTCTGTTTCTACCTCTCATTAAAATAAATAAATAAGTTCTGCAAGCATGTAGAAAGATCTAAAGAAGACGACATAATGTACCAAATCAAATATTTACTACTTAGGCCTAGAAGCCCTTCTCTCCTACCCACTACTTTACTTCTCTCAATCACTTTACGTCTAACTTCCTCAGATAAAGTAAAGACTATAAAAGCTAGATAATGCCAAGAGACTGGCTCATTTTAATGATGGCCTTTTTGGCCAGTACCAGGCCACCTCACCTGGGGGTCTAGTCAGGGAGTCCTTGGATTCCCACAAAAATATGATGGGTCTAATAGATCCCTCTCTCCATCATCACTGGTAACTTACAACAGAAACTTCATCATAAGCTCTCTTGTGGGTCTTTCCAGGACCTTGCCCTCAGTATAAAGCAGCAATGGTAGGGACTGCCCCACTCTCTGAAGGGCAGATGGGTCAACATACTCTGACACTAGAGGAAGACTGATCCTGAAATGAGTGCAGCCTAGAATGTTCCCAGCTGTGACCATAGACTGTGAGCTTAGACTGACAGGGATTCAGAGGTTACATAGGCCCCTGTGATAAACATGAGTATATACGGACTCTAGGTCAGATCTATGGGGTTAACAGATAATGATACTTCCCTCATATTTGGGAGCTACTTTGTCCCAATCCAGCTTGTCCTATTCACAACTCTGACACCATCTTCCCAGATAATACTTTTAGTCTACCTGCATGTTAGTTATCGAGCTCAGGCAAAAATTAGACTTCCTAGGTTCTTTCCACCTGAAGACCCCTAGTTTCATTTACTCTATTACTACCTTTGGGTTCCTGTTTATTAAATAATCTGCTTTATATCTTACTACCTTTCAGCCACCCAGTTGCAGACACTACTATGATGCCATCCGGACCTCCACAGAAGACTCACCAGTGTGTTCCAGAACCACACCTCTCCAGAGCTCTACCCCAAGGGAAAGATAGAAACAGGCTGGGGATACAGATAGACCTGGCAACATCCATGTCCAGCAGAGAAGCCATTATAGAAGCCAGACCTTCCACCTTCTGCACCTCATAAAGAATTTTGGTCCATACTTCCAGAGAGGTATAAAGAATAGGGAAGTTTCTGAGTGAAACAGCTGCTACCCCTACACAGCTACTGTGAGGAAGTCAAACTGCTTTTGTCCCTACCAGGCAACCTTAACAGTCCCTGGGTGGAGCTACCCATGAAAAGAAGCTATGGGGAAAACAGAGGGGGGAGGTAGAACATGTATCTTCCTTTTCTTCATTTCATAATGGATACATGGAGAAGACTCTTGTGTGTGCACAGCATGAACAGGGAGACAGAGTAGCTAATGGGATAGTTCTCACTGTGACAGGCCTTCCCCACAAAAAGATGGGCAGACTAAGTTTGATGTGGAAATGCATACTAGCAAGGACCATAGCTCTCTTCTGAAGAGGAAGTTTTAGGAGTGAAAGACGTTGATGCTCTGGAGAAAAGTGTAGGGTGTCTGACTGGTCCAATAGGACTGAAAACATTCCACCCAAGGAGTTTCAGGTACCCCAAATATTCTGTTTCTTTAAGCATGAAGAAAAATGGAGCCATGAAGAAAAGGAACATTTTCTCCACCAAATTTCTTAAGGTATTTATTCCATCTCTCTTCCTTTATCATGTTTTGGCTTTGGGGCAAGGCATCTACATTGGAAAACAATTGAACTCACCTTCTGACAGCACCTACTGAGGGAAAGAAAAGCATCTGGAGAAACGTGTGACCTGTGAAGTGGTATACTGTCACAGTAGTTTATCCAGATTTGAGACCATAAGTATGACTCAAACTACTACCCTATTTTTATATACCCTAATTCCAGTAACTCTCAAATCCAGTATTTTATGCAAACTCTGTTGAGACATTTTACTAACCCCATTTTACTAATCCCTTTTTAGCCTGTAAAAACTAGAATTTCCCAACAGAGTTTACTTTTGTTTAGAAAATTTTCAAGGGCTTCTTTTCTGTTTGTTTGTTTTTTTTTTTTTTTTTTTTTTTGGTCTGTTTGTTTTTACCAGAGCTCTGATTTATGGTGGTGTAGCAGACTGAACCTGAAACTTTGGAGCCTCAGGCATCAGAGTCTTTTTAACATAACCATTATGCTACCTACCCCTGTCCAAGTGTTTCTTTTCTGTAAATGCAGAAAAGAACTTAAGCTAGTTAATGTAGACTGTCCTCTTAGGCAAACTCTACATTATACTTTTTTCTTTCTTTCTTTTACCAGAGCACTGTTCAGCTCTGGTTTATGGTTGTGCGGGTGGGGGGTGGGGTTTGAACATGGGACTTTGGAGCCTCAGGCATGAGTCTCTTTGCATAACTATTATGCTATCTACCCCCACCAAACTCTACATTCTTAGTGGTCCAATCAGCAAAAATTTATATCTCACACATGTCATATGTCAAGTATAGGTTGGCATGCAAGTGAAGGTTGTGCGTCACTCAGGTTTCAATATCTGTAGTTATATAAAGAATATAACTTCTAAGGTTACTGTGACATAGGGTGTTTACCTCTTAAAGGTTGGAGAAACACTTCAGCACATAATTTCTACAGCCTCTAAGTTACATAGGTCATTTTCTACATAGATCATTAGTTAGAAGTAGTCATAGGACCCTAAATGCAGGCTGGAAAAAAGCAGAGGAACAATGAACTATTTGGTGAATACTGCCTATACTACAGCAGTCCTACAATTATTTCCTAGACGAAAAAAATATGTCTTATTTGCTGATACTGCCAAATACCTACAGTACTGTCTGATTTGTAGTATTCATTAATAATCATTGAATGAATAAATCAGTGAATTAGTAAATGACATCTGAAGTTGGCTTTCCTTATTTCAACTATGAATCTACAAACTTTTTTTTTTTTTGCTTCCAGGGTTATTGATGGGGCTCAGTGGCTGGGCTGCGAATCCACTGCTCTGAGGGCTATTTTTTCCCTTTTGTTGACCTTGTTGTTTATTGTTATTGTAGTTATTATTACTGTTGTTATTGCTATTGTTGTTGTTGGACAGGACAGAGAGAAATCTAGAGAGGAGGGGGAAGCCAAAGAAAGGGAGAGAAAGACAGACACCTGCAGACCTGCTTCACTGCTTGTAAAGCGACACCCCTGTAGATGGGGAGACAGATCCTTAATGCCAATCCTTGTGCTTTGCGCCATGTGCACTTAACCCTCTGCACTACAGCTAGGCCACCTACTCTGACATTTTTCAGATATTCAAGTTCTGGTTAATATTTCAGGAACACCTAGTATTAACAAGAAGAAAGTATTCTGGTAAGAATTTTTTTAAGTTAGCAAATTCACTTCTAAATATAATTTCAGACTACATGCAATATTTCAGTAGGAACTTAATGGTTCTTTAAACTGACTAAAATATGAGGAAACACAATAGTCAACCCTAAAAATCAGTTTGAATTCTGCTTAAAAAACAACTGAATATGCCATATCTTATATAATGAAGGCAGACAACAACCTTTCTGGAAAAGATTACTTAGGAACTATTGGGAACAATTTTCCATAATGACAAGAATTTAGATAGTGAGAATATGAAAAGACAAGCAGTAGTTAGACATAGAGAACCATGCAATAAATAGTAGTTCTTCTGACTCTGTAGTTCTTTTGACTTTAATTTTATACCCATTCTTAATATAAATCATATAGTTAGAAAGACCAAGAGAATTCAATATTAAGTTTCCACAGAAGCCTCTCAAGGTAATTATAAGATACAATTCATCATTCATTCATTCAACAAATGTTTATTAAACACCAAACATGTGCACAGCACAGTGTTTGGTGCTAGAGATTCAGAGGCAAAGACAGATATGAATGCTACCCTATGAAACAATATCTGTGATAAGTAGTTGCCAAATGGGAAATACTAGGTGCTCTGATGTGAAGTGGGGACTGGGGACTACTTGAATTTGAGTAATAGGAAAGTAAGGTCTGGGAAAATTTCAAGAAATTGATGTTTCAATTCAAAACCAAAGGATAAGAAGAGATGCAAAAGTGAGGAGAAGAAAATCCCAGATGGAGAGAAATAGCTTGTCTTCAACCTATATGAAATCACGTAGAGGAGCCAGGTGGTGGCACACCTGGTTGAGCACACATGTTACAGTGCACAATGACCCAGGTTCGAGCCCCTGGTCCCCATCTGCATGGGGAAAGCTTCATGAGTAGTGAAGCAGGACTGCAGGTGTCTCTCTGTCTCTCTCTAACTCCCCCTTCACTCCCAATTTCTGGCTATCTCTATCCAATAAATAAATAAAGGTAATTTTTTAAAAAAAATCACACAGAATTAGGACTAAGGGGTTGGGTGGTAGCACAGCGGGTTAAGTGCACATGGTACAAAGCGCAAGGACAGGTGTAAGAATCCCGGTTCGAGCCCCCGGCTCCCCACCTGCAGGGGAGTCACTTCACAGGCAGTGGAGCAGGTCTGCAGGTGTCTGTCTTTCTCTCCCCCTCTCTGTCTTCCCCTCCTCTCTCCATTTCTCTCTGTCATATCGAGCAATGAACAACATCAACAATAACAATAATAACCACAACAAGGCTACAACAACAAGGGCAGTAAAAGGGGGGAAAATGGCCTCCAGGAGTGGTGGATTCATGGTGCAGGCACTGAGCCCCAGCAATAACCCTGGAGGCAAAAAATAAAATAAAATGAATTAGGACTAAAAGCCATCTACCTTACCATTTAGGGAAGGACACATAATGGTTTCTCTCCTGCCCATACAATGTTGCTTATAATCCATCAAGCAGTCATGAGCAAGACTGATGCAACAGATTTAATTTTACAGTCTGTTTTCTTGCATGCAGGATGAACAAAAGCACTAAGTGGCTTTTATACAAGAGGAGGGTGGGGTATAGTAGCAGAGGAGGAAGCTCCATCAGTGAAAGCCAAGAGCTAAAAGCAGCTACATATGACATTTTGGTCAGCAGTCTTCTCTCCTTCATTGTGCAGGAGGCATACACATCAGATGTTCTGGTTTATGATTTCAACTTCAGAGTACATATTCTTTTAGATCCAAGCTCATGTATTTCTTCCTGGCATGGTGTTTTTTCATTACTTGGACTCTAAAATTCATTTGAGAGTGATAATCAAATGCTGAGAATACAGAGACCCCCTTTGTCCTACCCTTATGGTGGTCTGGGATCTCATTGACTAATTTAATCTTAGGCCGAGGTGCCTACTAACCGTTTGTGTTAGAAAATGACTGAGCACAGGCTATCAAAAAGATTCTGTCCAGATGCCAAAACCATATTAAGAGCACAAGGTCATATACAGCTGCTATCTTCCCCTGTTTATAGTAACCCAGAAGACAATCTATTCTCTTTCAAAAATATTTATTTATTAGAAAATAATGAGAATGAGAGTGAAGAGATAGACTAGAGCACTGCACAGCTCTGGCAAAAGGTGGTACCGAAAATTGAACCTATAGTCTCTGGAGTCTCACACATGTAAATTCTGTGCTCTAACAGGCTTTTCAATCTCACTAGCACTTTATTATCTTTTCTTTAGAAAACAAAGTAGAAGATAACTTTTGGAGAGTACCAGGCAAGTGCCACTGAGTCTGCTAGGTAGACCATACATAGGGAGAACTAAATCTTTGCCTTTTTAGATAATGTTTACCTCCCCTGGGATAAATTAGGGTAGCAAAGTTTACTGTTTACAGAGGAGATAACTGGAAAGCCTATAAAGGCTTTCTTACCTCTTTAAGATCTTGGTTTGAATGAGATATCTATAAAACAATACATCTTCATAACAATCTCCCAAAACTTAAAAGCTCCTAATATACTAGACATTTAAAAATATATTAGTTGCAGCCCAGGAGGTAACACAGTAGATAAAGTGTTGCACTAATAAGTATGAGGTCTCAAGCTTGATACTAAGCATTGCATATGCCAAAGTGATGCTCTGGTAATCTTAGAAGTAAAAAATAAACAAACAAGACTTTCACCTTGTGAGCTCATTCACCTGAGAGGCCTCCTACTTTTTAACCCAGACAGAACCCAGACCCTCATAAACTACATGGGAGTACTGCATCACTACAGGGAGCTTCAGTGCTGCAATGTCTCTTCCTCCCTATCTGAAAAAAGTCCACCCACAACAAAACAGAAATAAAATACCATTGTAAAATCAATGTCGGAATTTTCTTTTGAAAGAACACAACAATAATTCGTTGTAATCTAATCAACAACATTATCTAAACACCACCACTGCTTGCTTTATTATTGGGTGACTCTTGTGTTAGAAGCCTTCTTGAGGGTTGGGCAGTAATGCAGCGTGTTAAGCGCACCTGGCACAAAGTGCAAGGAGTGGCGTAAGGATCCCAGTTCAAGCCCCCAGCTCCCCACCTGCAGGGGAGTCGCTTCACAGGCGGTGAAACAGGTCTGCAGGTGTCTTTCTCTCCCCCTCTCTGTCTTCCCTTCCTCTCTCCATTTCTCTCTGTCCTATCCAACAACGAACGACATCAACAATAACAATAATAACCACAACAAGGCTACAACAACAAGGGCAACAAAAGGGGGAAAAATGGACTAGGAGCAGTGGATTCATGGTGCAGGCACTGAGCCCCAGCAATAACCCTGGAGGCAAAAAAGAAAGGAAGAAAGGAAGAAAGGAAGGAAGAAAGAAAGGAAGAAAGAAAGAAAGAAAGAAAGAAAGAAAGAAAGAAAGAAAGAAAGAAAGAAAGAAACCTTCTCATTACCAGATATTAGACCTAACTTGAGTTGATTTGAATAATGGGTAAGTTTTGGAAAAAGTAAACTAAATTATATCAAGTCATATCAGGGTTTCTTAGTTCACATTATTTCTCAGTTCCCACAAATAATTTCTGGAATAGCAATATATACTTCTTAGTTGAAGATAAAGTAGCCCCTGGTCAATGAATCACTTGGCCTACAAATACTCAAAGAAAACCTACTATAGGGAGTCGGGCGGTAGTGCAGCGGGTTAAGCGCAGGTGGCGCTAAGCACAAGGACCTGCGGAAGGATCCTGGTTCGAGCCCCCTGCTCCCCACCTGCAGGGGAGTCACTTCACAGGCGGTGAAGCAGGTCTGCAGGTGTCTGTCTTTCTCTCCCCCTCTCTGTCTTCCCCTCCTCTCTCCATTTCTTTCTGTCCTATCCAACAACGATGACATCAATAATAACTACAACAACAAAACAACAAGGGCAACAAAATAAATAAATAAATAAATAAATAAATAAATAAATAAATAAATAAAAGAAATTACTCCTAAAAGAAAAAAAAAAAGAAATTAAAAAAAAAAAGAAAAGAAAACCTACTATAAGGGAGTTGGGCGGTAGCACAGTGGGTTAAGTGCACGTGGTGCGAAGCCAAGGACCAGCCTAAGGATCCTGGTTCAAGCCCCCAGATCCCCACCTACAGGGGAGTCACTTCACAGGCGGTGAAGCAGGTCTGCAGGTGTCTGTCTTTCTCTCCCCCTCTCTGTCTTCCCCTCCTCTCTCCATTTCTCTCTGTCCTATCCAACAACGATGACATCAGTAATAACTACAACAACAAAACAACAAGGGCAACAAAATAAATAAATAAATAAATAAAAGAAATTACTCCTAAAAGAAAAAAAAAAGAAATTAAAAAAAAAAAAGAAAAGAAAACCTACTATAAGGGAGTTGGGCGGTAGCACAGCGGGTTAAGTGCATGTGGTGCGAAGCCAAGGACCAGCCTAAGGATCCTGGTTCAAGCCCCCAGCTCCCCACCTACAGGGGAGTCACTTCACAAGTGGTGAAGCAGATCTGCAGGTTTCTATTTCTCTCCCTTTCTGTCTTCCCCTCCTCTCTCCATTTCTCTGTGTCCTAAACAACAACAACGACATCAATAACAACAACAATAATAACTACAACAATAAAACAACAAGGGCAACAAAAGGGAATAAATAAGTAAATAATAAAAAATAAAATCTACTATATTCAGACTGATGAATGAGAGATGATTCCTCTCTTATAATATATAATTTAGCAGATATTACTGGATGCTAGATTATGAGTTCCAAGGTCAGGGCTTGGGGCTGTTTGAATTACCACTCTAAATCCCAGTGTAGAACAGTGTCTGGCTCAGTAAACAGTGATTAAATGTATAAATACACAAACAAACATGATGTTATCTTTCTAATACATGCATCATATTCTTTGACAACTTCAGTTTGACTAAAGTTGCATGAAGCCTTTCAACAGCAGTCATCAATAACTTTGATTTTAGCAGAGCCCTTGAAAATAGTTAACTTTATTTTTTACATCCTGTATATTACCCACTATACCTCCTGACTGCTATTATTTAGTATCCTTACTTCATCCTCCTTTCTACTTAAATATTATGCATTAGTTGGCTACTATATTATTTTATTTACTCATAAATAAATGAAAACTTTCCTGATAAAAATAAAAGAGAAAAAACTTAAAAAAAATTTTTTTTTGAGAAAAACCTTTTTTTGAGCCAATGGTTGGTTGGTTTTCATTTGTTTGTTTTGTTTTTTTTAACCAGAGCACTACTCAGCTCTGGTTTATGGTGATGTGGGGGATTGAACATGGGACTATGGAACTTCAAACCTGAGAGTCTCTTTGCATAACCATTATGCTATTTACCCCCAACCAAAACTTACCTTAAATAACATGACAAGGTAGTTTTTTCAAAAAAGAAGCTTTTTCCATACAAGCCAATGGACCTCAAAAAGAGGGCAGGAGGAGTTATTCTCAATCTGACAAGACAGACCTTAAAATAAATAAAATTTAAGAATATAGGGATGGGCATTACTTAATGCTCAGAGGATCAGTCAATCAAGAGGACTTGATGATTATTAACATCTATACATCCAAGGAGAGGCCATCTAAATATACCAAACATCTACTGAAAGAGCTACAGCAATATATTAACAGTGACACAATAATAGTAGGGGATTTCAACACCCCTTGGATGTTAGACCAGAAACTATCATATACTTAGGGGAAAATATTGGTAGAACTCTTTTCCATCTAAAATTTAACGGCATCTTCAATGAAACAAATCCAATTGCACAAAAGAAAAAGAAAAAAGAAACAATGAACAATAATACAAAGCAGAACTTGGACTGGGTCTGGCATATTGCTCCAAAGTAAAGGACTCTGAGGTAGGGGGTTGGGGGTAGGGTTCAGATCCTGGAACATGATGGCCAAGGAGGGCCTAGAGTGTGGTTGAATTGTTATGTGGAAAACTGTGAAATGTGAACAGGAGTAGATGGCGTAATGGTTATGCAAAGAGACTCTTATTCCTGAAGCTCCAAACTCTCAGGTACATGATGAATTCACCTTCTTTACCCCATCTGGAATGGAGCTCAAAGATATCATGTTAAATGAGATAAGGCAAAAACAAAAGGATGAATATGAAATGATCTCACTCATAGACATAAGTGGAAAAACAAGATCAGAAAGGAAAACTCTAAACAGAACTTGGGCTGGAGTTGGTGCATTACACCAAAGTAAAAGACTCTGGGGTTCGGGGGGACGGTTCAGGTCCTGAAACATGATGAGGAGGACCTAGTGAGGGTTGTATTATGGCAGACTGGGGATTAAATTTGAGACTTCTGGTGGCCTAACCCGAAAGTCTATTATAATACCATTGTTGCTACCTACCCAGGCCCCAGTTTTATTTATGCATTGCCAGACAATAAACTTAGAGCCTCAGTCATGAGCAACATAACTGAGTGACTTCTTGGGACCATTTTTTTGTGTTGTGTGTTTTTTTTTTGGGGGGGGGGAAGAGATGCTACATAACCACTGTGATATCCATGGAGCTCCCAAGTGGTACCAGGACCTTGTGCAATGTATAGCATGTACTCTACCAAGTACATGAACTGTCTCTTCCTATTTTTTAGTCAACATTTACCAAAGCACACACACAAATATACTTTGTTTTTAATCTTCAGAATAGCACATTTGAAATAATATCTTTACATACATCTAATTTAAATATTACTCACTTTTTAGCTTCTTTCTATTAGTGATTTAATATTGATTTCAAAATTATATGATAACAGGGATACAATTCCACACTCTTCCAACCACCAGAGTTCTGTGACTCCATTTCCATCGGAAACTTCCCAATTATTTCTATAACTATCTCTCTTTCTACACACACACACACACACACACACACACACATATAATACATATCTATATATCATATATATAACTGTATGTTATCCAACCTCCCTTCAGAAAATGGAACAGTCCCTACCATTGTTGATCCACATTGAGGGCAAGGTCCTGCAGAGGTCCACAAAGGGGTCCATTATGTTGTTCCTGATGAAGATGACCAGTGACAGTGGAGAGAGGGATCTGTTAGAGGTCTAGACCCATCATGTCTGTGTGGGAATCCCAGGACTCCCTAACTAGGGCCCCAGGTGATGAGGTGGCCTGATAGTGACTAAAGAGTCATCATTAAAGTATGCTAGTCTCTTGTCCTTATCCAGCTTTTGTAACCCTTACTTTGTCTGACAAGGTTAGCTTTGGAGTGATTGAGGGACATGTAATAGGAGGTAGGTGGGGAAGGTATCTAGGTCTAAGTAGAAACAATTTTATTAGGTACTTTCTCACTATTTAAATTTTCTTCCTTTTGCTTCAGTCTGTGTTATCCTCAAGGCCAGACTGGTTACAAAGAATAAAATACAGTTGCTTTTATTTATTTAATTCTGGGCTTGCAAGCATAAAATCTTGAATTCGATCCTGAGCACATCATATGCCAGAGTGCTGCTCTGGGTTCCCCCCACCCCCCTCCCAAATGACAGCAACATTGGGCTTCAAATACAGAAATGAACAATTTAAAAATAAAATTTAATTATTAAAATTTTACTATGTAGGGGGCCTAGTGGGTCTGCAGGTATCTATCTTTCTCTCCCCCCCCTCTGTCTTCCCTCCTCTCTCGATTTCTCTCTGTCCTATGCAGCAACAACAACAGCAATGGCAACAAGAAGGGCAACAAAATGAGTAAAATGGCCTCCAGGAGCAGTGAATTCATAGTGCAGGCACAGAGCCCCAGCAGTAACCCTGGAGACAAATAAAATAAAATAATTATACATATAGGCATTCAATAAATAGTTAATAAAAAGATGAATGATCTAAGTAAAATGTTTGAATATCATAAACTAACACTGATTACTAAAGACTTATGGAATCCACAATGCATAGCAATGTGTGGTTATGAATATATTAACACTATAACAAACTTGATGGCTGTAGTTTATATTTGCAAATGACTTCAGATATGCATGAGTACATGACTAAGAAAAGACATTTGATTGGTATATTGCACCAAAGTAAAAGACTCTGGGGTGGGTGGGTTGGAGGGATATTCAGGTCCTGGAACAGGATGGCAGAGGACCTAGTGGGGGTTGTACTGTTGTGTGAAAAAATGAGAAATGTTATGCATGTACAAACTATTGTATTTACTGTCAACTGTGAAACATTAATCCCCCAATAAAGAAATTTTAAAAATAAAAAAAGAAAGAAAAGATGTTTGATTGGTAGAACAGTATTTTTATGGTTGATTCTAGGCCAATGCTTTAAAAATTCCTAAGTAAACAAAATTGGGTTATCCCCCACCCCCTAAATCTGTGACTGAATTGGCAAAAACACCTTAATGGTCTAAAAGAAAGTACACAAGTTGTATTATTAAAATGTCAGATCCTGGATTCTAGGAGATCATGCAGTAGATAAAGTATAGGAATCTCAAGTATGAGATATTGAGTTTAATACCTGACATTGGATGTGCCAGAGTGATGCACCAGTTTTCTCTCTTTCATTATAAAAGAAATCTAAATTGGCACAAGTACCGGCATAAGGATCCCGGTTCAAGTCCCCAGCCCCCCACCTGCAGAGGAGTCGCTTCACAAGCGGTGAAGTAGGTCTGCAGGTGTCTTTCTCTCCTCCTCTGTCTTCCTCTCCTCTCTTCATTTCTCTCTGTCCTATCCAACAACAACAACATCAATAACAACAACAATAATAACTACAACAATAAAACAACAAGGGCAACAAAAAGGAATAAATAAATATTTTTTAAAAATCTAAATTGGTATATTGCACCAAAGTAAAAGACTTTGGAGTGGATTGGTGGGGAGGGTTCAGGTCCTGGAACATGATAGAAGAGGGCCTAGTGGGGGTTGTATTGTTATGTGGAAAACTGGGAAATATGCATGTACGAATCATTGTATTTACTGTTGACTGTAAAACATTAATCCCCCAATAAAGATATTTTAAAAAATCTAAATTAAACCTTGTTATAAATTTTTTAAAAATTTAAGTCAGATCACATGCTTATCTAATGGCAACATTTTTAATCTTCCCCCTCCCTACTAAATAGTAAAATCCCACAATTGTGGGGGCCCAGCAGTAGCATACCAGATTAAGCACACATAGTGTGAAGTTCAAGGACCGTGCAACAATTCCAGTTCGGGCCACCTGCAGGGGCTAGGGGGGTGGGGGTGGGAGAGGATGTTGCTTCAAAAGTGGTGAAGCAGGTGTGCAGGTGTCTTTTTCTCCTGTCTTCCCCTCCTCTCTCAATTTCTCTCTGTCCTATCCAATAGCAACAACAACAGCAGTAATGATAACAGTAACAACAGTGGGAAAAAAATGGCCTCCAGAAGCAGTGGATTTATAGTGCAGGCACAGAGCCCTAGCAATAACCCTGGAGGCAAAATAAAACAAAATTAAATTAAAATTAAAAAATAAAAATAAAAAATTCCACAACTGTATGAGACCAAATGATTTGTTAAGAACAGAAATAAAAGAGAGTGAAATAGGTCACTTAGATAACATGCTGCTTTGTCATATATGTTGACCCTGGTTGAAGCTCAGTCCTCATAGCATTGAAGGAATCTTCAATGCTCTCTTTCACTCACCCTTTGCCTTTTTAACATTAAAATTTAATGTTAGAACAAGGGTATTGCTTGCAACATTTGGTTATCCCCATTTTGGAGATTCTCCTTCTGCTGTCCCCTTTCATGGATCAGAATTCAAGTTTAAGAGACCCAGTAGTTTTCCTTACAACTTAACAATTTTCTTCCATTGAGATCCATGGTAGGCGAAAATAATCCATTTGATTTCTTTGCAATGGACAGCCTTTAGTCCCAGACTGCAAGCCAAATTGCTTATAGATTTTTTCCCCCCAGAGCTCTGCTCAGCTCTGGCTTGTGGTGGAACAAGGGATTAAACCTGGGACCTCATAGCCTCAGTCATGAAAATCATTTGCTAAACTATTATGCTATCTCCTCAATACTGGATATATTATTTTTAAGGTTATTTTTACTTTTAAAAATCTTTATTTGTTATTGGATAGAGACAGCCATAAATTGAGAGGGAAGGAGGAAACAGAAAGGGAGAGGGACAGAGGACACCTGGAGCCCTGCTTCACCACTCAGAAAGCTCCCCCCCTACAGATGGAGACTGTGGGCTCAAACCAGGGTCCTTGCACTTTGTAACGTACACTCGACCAGGTGCACCACCACCCAGCCTCTGAATATGTTCTTATTCTGTTTTCTTAAACTCATAGTCTCAGACTGAGGATCTTAATTTTATTCTGATATAGGAAAACTCTATAAATCTTCTATGTATACAAATATCTCTCACAGTTTACCACCTATATCTATGAATAGTAGTGAAGAAAAAGTTGAAAGGAACATCTGACCTATTCAGTTTCCAAAATCAAACTGGAAACTTTCATCAAGCTTAGAATACTTGCTTTCTGGGACCAGGTAATTGTGCACCCAGTTAAGCTCACATGTCACCATGGGCAAGGACCCAGGTTTAAGAGTTTAAGCCCCCCACTCCCCACCTGCAGGGACAGGGAAGAGAGGTTACTTCACAAGCAGTGAAGCAGATCTGAAGGTGCCTACCTGTCTTCCTATTTCCTCTCCTCTTTAAAATTCTCTCTGTTCTATCAAAATGAAATAGAAAGAAAAAAGATACATGTATTCTACTGAGACCATTTTAACCCCCCCCCAACACAGCTCATTATTTTAATTTATATATATTTGCTATAGCTACAGCCACAGGAACTTCAACTTGGAGAAGTTACATGCCACACAAGAGATCAGCCACAGGCATAAGCCATGAATTGCAACTGAGCAACATATGTCAGTATAACCAGACAAAGGACTGTGTGTGCTCTTCATCTAAAGTTTTCGTTAGACCCAGACAGACTAGATAATGAATGGGATTTTGCGCCCATTTCCAGGATAACTTAATTTGGGAGCCTTTTAAAAAATTTTTTAAAGATTTTTTAAATATTTATTTATTCCCTTTTGTTGCCCTTGTTGTAGTTATTATTGTTGTTGTTATTGATCGTTGTTGATGTCGTTGTTGTTGGATAAGACAGAGAAATCAAGAGAGGAGGGGAGGACAGAAAGGAGGAGAGAAAGACACCTGCAGACCTGCTTCACCACCTGTAAAGCTATTCCCCTGCAGGTGGGGAGCCGGGGGCTCAAACAGGGATCCTTATGCTGGTCCTTGCGCTTTGGGCACGTGAGCTTAACGCACTGCGCTACCGCCCAACTCCCAATTTGGGAGCCTTTTTAACTCCACCATGCTTATCTTCTTTGGTTCACTAGTCACTCCTTTGACCAATGTATATGAGACCACATCATGCATGAAAAATAGCCCAGAATGATGGGAAATAACTGAAAGAGCATCAGATTTTCTGTTTCATGTAAAACTCATTCTCATATGGAATATATATTGTATGTCTATGTGTATATGTAGAGAGAGGGGGGCACCCAGTTATGGTTGAACCAAACAAAGGAGTACATAGTTAAGGCTATATTAACTCCAGTCACATGGCATCCAGTGGAAAGAGATTACGGACTCCAGGAGTTATTGAGGGGAACTCTCAGTTACTGCCACCCTGCTCCTAAACAAAGGCCTGACACTAAGATCTAGGATGATCCATCCCAACACCTTATACTTACAGCTATGTCACTAAACTATTACACTTGGTCATAAATTGGACAATATTTTCAAAGTAATACAAAGCTGCAATTTAAACCTGTCTATTTATTTATTTATTATTTTTTTAACCAGAGCACTGTTCAGCTCTGACTAATGGTGGTGTGGGGATTAAACCTGGGACTTTGGAGCCTCAGGCACCAGAGTCTCTTTGCATCACCATTATGCTATCTACCCCTGCCTTATTTATTTATTAAAGATATATTTATTTATTAATGAGGGGAAAAAACAGAGAGTCACTTTGGGACATGTAACCCCCAGGATCGAACTCCATACCTCCTACTTGAGAGTTTAGTCCCTTTTCCAGTGTACCACTTCCCAGGCCGCACCATAATTTTTGCTCCTGAATGCTAGGATATTTTTTACTTACTTTGTTCAAGGAAAAAAAAACTTTTTTTGGTAGTATAGTTCCCCTTGGTGCATTTTTTTTTTTTTACTTTGTTCAAAATCTTACAGTCACAGGGGAGGGTGGCGATAAGGATGATAAGCAGGAAATGCATAGTTGTTTCATAGTCCTAATTCTTCTAGCTTTGTGTAGGCTATTTCTTCTTCACAGACAGCAATTCTTTCTTGTACTTGGTGAATATGTACAGAAAAGCATGGAGATGAGAGAGAGACAGAGCAACAAGGGAACAGTTTTAGAATTCCTTATATAATTAAAATCTTATCATAACTCAACTTGGCTTCCCCACTAATTAAAAAACTAATAATGTTTCATAATTATATTTATTAACCAGGTTTTTACTACATAATTATTTACACTTTAATAACTTGCTTAGGGGGACAAAAACTTGCCTGAGTGCCTACCTGAGAGGAAGACTACTTTACCATGCATGCAACCCAGGCTTAAGCCTGGCTCCAACCACTGGGAGTGTTTCAGTACTGTTGTATTTTTCTGTTTCTCTCTACCTTTCTGTTTGACAAAGTTGGCTTGGTGTGGTGAAGTCTTGGAAATGACAATAAATAAATAAGTAAATAAATAAGAAAAGTAAGTAGGTCACCTCCAAATCCAAATTAAATAAATATACTATGTTTCACTTCATGAACTACAAAATATTTTTTGAGGGGAAAAAACATTGACTTGAGAATTAAATTCCATATTCTGCCCTATCTCCTCTGGAAGACCTAGATCTTTCACTTTTTTAAAATCTTTTTTAAAATTTATTTTTATTTTACTATTTCTTAAAAATTGTTTTCCCTCTTTTGTTGCCCTTGTTTTTTATCGTCGTTGTTGTTATTATTGTTGGATAGGACAGAGAGAAATTGAGAGAGGAGGGGAAGACAGAAAGGGTGAGAGAAAGATACCTGCTTCACCGCCTGTGAAGCGAACCCCCTGCAGCTGGGGAGCCGGGAGATCATACCAGGATCCTTATGGCTGATCCTTGTGCTTTTCACCATGTGCACTTAGCCCCCTGTGCCACAGCCCAGCTCCCGCTCTCTCGCTTTTTAAAGAATTTATTTATTCATAGAGAAGATAGGAGAAGAGAGATAGAAAGAACCAGATATCACTCTGGTACATGTGCTGCCAGGGATTGAACTCAGGACCTCATGCCTGAGAGTCCAATGCTTTATCCACTGCACCACCTCCTGGACCACTAAATCTCTCTTTAAAAAATGAAATTCCAGGGACGGGCGGAATTTAACAGCAGGTTAAGCACACATGGTGTGAAGCATAAGGGCTGGAGTAAGGATCCCGGTTCCAGCCCCCGCTCCCTACCTGCAGAGGGACCGCTTTACAGGTGGTGAAGCAGGTCTTCAGGTGTCTTTCTTTCTCTCCCCCCTCTGTCTCCCCTCCTTTATCGATTTCTCTCTGTCCTGTCCAACAACGACAGCAATGACAACACAATAACAACAACAATGAGAAACAACAAGGGCAACAAAAGGGGGGAAAAAGAATTTTCATAAGCCCTACCAGTCTGTGGAAAGTTCTTTTAGGTTGCTATAGTAAGTACTCTGAATAAGAGTGTAGTCTATACTTTGAAATTCAATTATTCCAGGGGCAGGTCTAATGGCCAAATAAAGAGAATCTGTGTTTTCCTACTCCTGGAACAACAAAACTTCAGTGCTACATGAAAAAACCTGCATAGAAAATGGAATCAAGTCCCAAACAAGCTTCTATAGCAATGGATGAAATGTTAGCAACCCAGACCACAAAAATACAGATGCACCCTCCCCCAGGGAAGAAGGAAACCTCTGGGGTGACAAGCCATAATCAGGAAGAGATCTCTAAGGTACTGATGAGCAAGGGGTCAGGTTCTACCAAACTGCTATCCCAATCCAACTGCATTTTATACATACACAACTGTATGGGAGACAAAAATCGTAAACTGTGAGACTCACAGGAGCAGCTTTTCTGCTGGCAGCTGCAACTTGAGAGCAGCTCTGGTGGACATCATAATAGAATTCAGTCTCCAGAGTAATAGATCCTGGGGACAGATTCTGGGAGGAGCACTCCCTTGTTGGTCTTTAGCCTGTCAGATTCTGTTTCTTGCCAGACCTGGAGTGTGTTCACTTTCACTTGAATTTATTCTCCACCAGCCCCAGTGTGTGTGTGTGTGTGTGTGTGTGTGTGTGTGTGTGTGTGTGTGTGCGCTTTTCACTACATGAATTGAGGCCCCAGCTTTCTTTTAACATTTTTTTTTCTCCAGGTTTATCCCTGGAGCTCAGTGATGGTACTACAAATCCACTGTTCCTGGAGGCCATTTTTCCCACTTTATTGGATAGGACAGAAATTGAGAGAGGAGGAAGAGATAGGGAAAAAGACACCTGCAGACCTACTTCACTGCTTGCAAAGCAAGCCCCTACCCCTCCCCCACCCCACGCCCACGCAGGTGTGGAGCTGGAGGCTTGAACTGAGATCCTTGCGCGGGTCCTGTATGCTTACCCTTGTGTGCTTCCTTACGGCCCCCTCCCCAGATTCCCTTTATAATCAAACCCTTGCACATGCAGTCTAGAGGATGCTGAGTTCTTGCAACCTTGAACTAGTCACCATTCAGGTAGGCTCAACCTTGCTGATACAGACTCTGCCAAGCACTAGTGCACACAAACTCCTAGATACTGCCTAGGTCTGCTCAAATGAAGTTCTCAGGGGCCATTAAATACAATGAAAAGTAATTACACACACTGATGAACCAAGATAGCAAAATGAAGAAAATCACAAATTCAACAGAGCTATGTAAACTTCCTAAAGAGAACTAAGGTATGGGCCTGAGGATGCTCACTGAAATGGAAAGTTAATGGAAGAAAATGTCAAAAAAAAAATGCGAGAAAATATGAAAGAAGTAACAGATCAAGAAAGAGAATACAGCATCTGGAATAAATAATACAGAAAAGTGAACCACTAGTATAAAGAAGCCAGGTTGAATCAGTAAGCTGAAGGATAGGGTAGAGGAGAACATCAAAATAATAATAATAATAATATACAAAAACAACAACAGCAAGGAAAAAATAGAACTAAAGCAAATGAAGATATCATAAAGTTATGGGACAACATCAAAAGGAACAACATTCACATCATAGGGGTACCAGAAGCTGAGGAGAGATAAAAGAACTTAAATTTTTAGTTGAAGAAATAACCAAGAATTTCCCCAAAGAAAGGAAGGAGATAATCATCTTCAGGAAGTTCTAAGAGTTCTAAACAAAGTTAATCTAAGCAGATGCACACCAAGACACATACCCATTAAAATGACAAAGCTAAATAATTTTTTTAAAAAGCTAGGAAAAATTAAAATGTCAATTATAAGGAAGCCCCCATAAGACTATCAGTTGATCTGCCAATAGAAACTATATAGAATGTAAGGGGTTGGTGTGATTTAGTCAAGACTTTGAATGAAAACCACCTCCAAGGATATTCTATCTGGCTAGGATATAACATATTAAAAGTGCTGAAGAGTTTTCCAGGACAACAGCAGTTAAAGAAATTCATTAACCATCTCCTACAAGAAATATTAAAGGAGCTTACATAAAAGGAACATGGAGCCTTTGGTGTCACAGGCATGAGGGTCTTTCTGCACAGTCACTACTATGTAACCAGTTTTTAATTTTAATTTTAATTTTTATTTATTTATTTAGATGAAGACAGAGTAGCAGAGGGAGAAGGAGAGGGAAAGGCAAAGAGACCACAGAACTGAAGTTTCCTTCAGTGCTTTGAGGGCTAGGCTTGAACTTGGGTCAACATATATGACAAAGCAGCATGCTATACTGAATGTTTTCTGTTATGGAAAAAATAAACATGGGGACAAGCAAAATCAAATGAAAACAAGACTTTAGCCTTAGGCTAGGGAACTAAAATTGACAAGGGGTCTGGGAGGGGAATGGGTTGCAAGGGTGGTTGGGTTCCAGTGAACTTTGGTGGAGGAATATTGGTACTTTTGTAATGAATGTAGTGTAACATTTTGAAGAGGTGTGTAATTCTACTTTTAAAACATGTAGTCTGGTAAACTAAGGTGACCTCAAAAGCAAATAATACAGATTTTAAATGTTTTATTTTTTTTCAGTGAAGTATTTAAAACTCCCAGTGTACTGCCCACTATTAAGAATGTAAAAGTGGTGGTCCATGAGGTGGCACAGTGAATAAAGCATTAGACTCTCAAGCATGAGGTCCTGAGTTCAATCCCCGGCAGCACATGTACCAGAGTGACATCTGGTTCTTTCTCTCTCCTGCTATCTTTCTCATGAATAAATAAATAAAATACATTAAAAAAAAAGAATGTAAAAGTGGCACAGCAGTAGAGCACAGGACTTGCAAGTAGAAAGTAACATAAAGTTGCTGGGGATTCATGTGCCAAAATGGTGCTCTGGTTCTGTTTCTGATCAATGAATAGATCTCTAACAAGAATACAAAGGCTTTACAATTTTAGAAATCATCTTGTTGGAAAGAATATTATTATTATGTAAACCAGAGCACTGCTCAGCTCTGGTTTATGGTGGTGTGGGGGAATGAACCCGGGACTTTGGATCCTCAGACATGAGAATCTCTTTGCATAAGCATTATGCTATCTACCCCCAACTGAAATCATCTTGTTGGATAGCCACAAACTTTTAAAAAATATTTTTAATTTCTATTTGAGACAGTTTTTCTTTTATGTCTTTTTAATTTTTTTAATTTATAAAATAGAGATATTGACAAGACCACAGGATAAGAAGAGTACAATTCCACACAATTCCCACCACCAGAACTCTCTATCACATCCCCCACCTTGAAAGCTTTCCTATTCTTTATCCCTATGGGAGTCTAGACCCAGGATCATTGTGGAGTGCAGAAAGTAGATGGTCTGGCTTCTGTAATTGCCTCCCCGCTGAACATGGACATTTGCAGGTCGATCCATACTCCCAGCCTGTCTCTCTCTTTCCCTATTGGGGCAGAGATCTGAGGAAGCAGAACTCCAGGACACATTGGTGGGTTATCTGACCAGAGAAGTCAGGTTGGAATCATCAGGTAGCATCTGGAACCTGGTGGCTGAAAAAAAGTTAAGATAGAAAGCAGAACAAATTGTTGACTAATCATGAACCCAAAGGCAAGAATATTGCAGTTGAAGATTTGGGGTCTCCATTTTAGAAAAAACTAGTAGATATATTTTAGGTATATTCCAATGGCCCCATGACTTTACTAGTTTTTGCCTGAGTCTGACAGCTCAGCATGCAGGTGGACCCAAGGCATTGTCTGGGGAGATGGTGTCATAGTTAGAAAAAGGACTAGAAAGCTGGATCAGGGAAGAGAATAGCTCCCAAATATGGGGAAAGCATATAAACATTGTTAACTGTAAACACCAGCAATTTGATCTGGGGCCCATATTCAGCACAGGAGCCCATGTAACCTCTGCATCCCTGTAGGTCTGAGCTCATATTCCAAGGTCACAGCTAGGAACATTGTAGGTTGTGCTAATTTCAGGACCCATGTTCCTCAAGTGGTAGAGTATGTTATCCAACCTCCCTTCAGAAAATGGAACAGTCCCTACCATTGTTGATCCACATTGAGGGCAAGGTCCTGTAGAGGTGGCCTGATAGTGATTAAAGAGTAATCATTAAAGTATGTTAGTCTCTAGACTTGTCCAGCTTTTGTAACCCTTACTTTGTCTGACAAGGTTAGCTTTGGAGTGATTGAGGGACATGTAATAGGAGATAGGTGGGGAAGGTATCTAGGTCTAAGTAGAAACAATTTTATTAGGTACTTTATGGTGTCTTTTTAGGTCTTTCTACGTGCTTGCTTCACTTATTGATTCACTGCCAACTATTGTGTCCTATTGCTTTAAGGTATATATATTTCCCCTAACTTATGGATACATGTACAGATGCCTTATTGCATGGGCCCTGGTCTATATCTAGGATTTGAGGCTTTGTTAGGAAATATACCACCCAAAATGTAATTAAGAAGTCCTATGAGCTAGGAAAGGTTTCATCAGGGTAATGAAACTGAAGGGTTGACATTCCATGCCTGCCATCCCTGGACACAATAGAAGTGAAACATATCAAGGTGATACTGTTTGCATTGATTAGGTTGGGATCAGCAGATGCAATATCAATTGGTATGACTTGTGAGAAGCATGCAGGAAAGTGAGCCCCATCCCAGAGGTTCCAGGACTGGGAGAAATAATGGATTTTGTAGAGAATGGTAAAGGTTTCTGCTAAGGGTTTAAGAAAACAATAGATAGCTATTGCTATAACCAAATTATTTGGCAGTTGGGTTAACTTTGTTAGAATTTGCTGTATCATACAAGGCCTCACCATAATTTATGTCCTTTAATGTTATTTACATATAGCTGTAGTTTATACAGATATTTTATAAGATACAGCCACTAACATTTTATGACTTAACTTGCACATTCTCCACATAAGAAATCTTCCTAGCTAGCAAAGCAAATTACAGTTGTTGTTGTTGTTTTAATTATTGAAGAGGAATGTGGGGATGGGGTGAATGTATTTTATTATTATATTTAAAATTTTTAATATTTATTTATTCCTTTTTTGTTGTCCTTTATTGTAGTTATTATTATTGTTGTTATTGATGTTGTTGTTGGATAGGACAGAGAGAAATAGAGAGAGGAGGGGAAGACAGAGAGGGGGGCATGAGAAACACAGAAAACTGCAGACCTGCTTCACTGCCTGTGAGGGACTCCCCTCCCAGTGGGGAGCCGGGGGCTCAAACCAGGATCCTTTAGCTGGTCCTTGTGCTTTGTGCCACCTGTGCTTAACCTGCTGTGTTACTGCCTGACTCCCAGGGTGAGTGCATTTTGAGGCAAATTAAAAAAGCTCTGAAGAGGCCAGGCTGGTCCCCACCCACAGAGGGAAAGCTTCAGAAGTGGTACAGGTGTCTCTCTGTCTCTTTCCTTCTCTATCTCCCTTCACATTTTTTTCACTCTCTATCCAATAATCAATAAATAAGGTGGGGATAGATAACATTTTGGTATGCAAAGAGCTCTCATGCCTGAGGCTGGCTCCAAAACCTCAGGTTCAATCCCCTTACCACCATAAGCCAGAGCTGAACTGTGCTCTGGTGATACATACATACATACATACATACATACATACATACATACAAGGAAATTTAGGGGGGGAAGTTTTGATGTCCCAAGGTCATATTTTCTTACTTATATTGGGGAAGTTTAAATTATTTGTGTTTGGTATGATCTCTGTCAACTTGGAAAGTTAGCTTTTCTAGGAAAATTCTGCTAGAAATCGTGACTCTTCAAAAAATATTTTACTTTATTTTTAAAAGATACTATAAGAGGTTGGGGGGGTATGGATTGACTTGCCAATGCCTATGTCCAGTGGAAAAGTAGTTACAGAAGCCAGAACTCTCAACTTCTGTACCCCATAAAGAATTTTGGTTCATACCTCCAAAGGGGGAGAAATGTTAGGGGGAGATGACCAGAAAACTCTGAATTCCAATTCCATCAAGATCTGGAGAGAGAGGGGAAAAAAAAAAAAAAAGGAAAAAGAAGGACATTCAGACAGAGTAATGGCGGCAGGGAAGTAGTGCAGTGGGTTAAGCACACATGGTGCAAAGCATAAGGACTGGCATAAGGATTCCGGACTAGAGAAATAAGAAAGTCCTAGTCTTCATCTAGGTGTGCTTGCATTTCTAAACACCTCTGTTTTTCAATACTTACCAGTCTATGACAACAAAGTGAAGGATAAATCCTTGTAAATGCCTTCAGAAAAGATGTAAGTAAAAAAAAAAAGGCATTATAAGTGTGAGACATAGCTAAGAAAAGAGGCTTGGTTGATATAGCAGTTTTTATAATTGGAAACAAAATTAAAAGTGGAAAATGTTCTTCAGTGAGTCTTACAATTTCCTTTATTTATTTACTTTAATGAAACATAGAGAAAGATTCAGAAAGAACGGAAAAGACCAGAGCACTGCTCAGCTCTGGCATATGGTGGTGCTGGGAATTGAACTGCGACCTAGGAGCCTCCGCATGAAATTCCTTTGCATAACCATTCTGGTATCTCCCCAAACCCATTATAATACCTTTTTTTATGCAGGTGGCGCAAAGCTCAAGGACCGAAGGAAGGATCCCGGTTCGAGCCTCTGGCTCCCCACCTGCAGGGGGGTCACTTCACAGGTGGTGAAGTAGGTCTGCAGGTGTCTATCTTTCTCTCCCCCTCTGTCTTCCTCTCCTCTCTCCATTTCTCTCTGTCCTATCCAACAATGACGACAAGAATAACAACAACAACAACAAAAAAATAAGGGCAACCAAAGGGAATAAATAAAATAAATATTTTTTAAAATCCTGAAAAAAAAGAAAAAAATACCTTTTTAAATTAAATTTCTTATTAGTGATTTAGTATTTCTTTACAAAATTATGAGATAATAGGGGTATAATTTCACACCATTCCCACCACCAGAGTTCTGTATTCCATTCCCTCCATTAGAAATTGCAGTTGTTCTCCCAAGGTCACAGATAAGGGTTGACTATTATTTCTTTTTTTTTAATATTTATTTATTTATTTATTTTCCCTTTGTTTTTGCCTTTGTTGTTTTATTGTTGTAGTCATTATTGCTGTTGTTATTGATGCCTTCGTTGTTGGATAGGACAGAGAGAAATGGAGAGAGGAGGGGGAGACAGGGAGAAAGATAGACACCTGCAGACCTGCTTCACCGCTTGTGAAGCGACTCCCCTGCAGGTGGGGAGCCAGGGGGCTTGAACCGAGACCCTTATGCCAGTCCTTGTGCTTTGCACCACCTGCGCTTAACCACTGCGCTACCGCCTGACTCCCGGGTTGACTATTATTTCTATAACTATGTTTACATATTTGTTCATTTTTCCTTTTGTCCTTCCTTCTCTTCCTTTTTAAGTCACACCTACACCTATTGCTACTACTTTTTTTTTTAAAAAAAATTTATTATCTTTATTTATTGGATACATACAGACAGAAATTGAAAGGAAAGGGATAAATAGGGAAGAGACAGAGAGATGCCTGCAATACTGCTTCACCATTCACAAAACTTTCCCCCTGCAGGTGGAGGCTGGGAGCTGGAACCCATGTCCTTGTGCATTGTCACGTGCCCTGAACCATATGTGTCACCACCTGCCCCCCCCCCCCCGCTTTTTTTTGCTTCCAGGGTTATCGCTGGGGCTCGGTGCCTGCATCTCATATCCACTGCTCCTGAAGGCCATTTTTTCCCATTTTGTTGCCATTGTTGTTGTGTGACTGTTGGATAGGACTGAGAGAAATCCAGAGAGTAGGGGAAGACAGAGGAGGAGAGAAAGACACCTGCAGATCTGCTTCACCTTCCATGAATCCACCCCCTTGCAAGTGGGGAGCCTGCGGCTCGAACTGGAATAACTATTTTAGATATATCCCAAAGGGTCCATGTCTTTACTAATTTTTGCCTGAGCCTGACATCTAACATGCAGGTAGGCTAAAAGTATTGTCTGGGCAGATAGTGTCAGAGTTGGAAAAAGGACTAGAAAGCTGGATCAAGGCAGAGAGAAGCTCCCAAATATTAGAAAAGTATATAAATACTGTGATGTTTAAACCCCACTGATCTGACCTAGGGTCTATATCTATTTACATTTAGCACAGGAGCCTGTGTAACCTCTGTATCCCTGTAGGTCTAAGCTCACATTCTATGGTTATAGCTAGGAACATTCTGGGCTGCACTCATTTTAGGACCAGTCTTCCTCAAGTGGTAGAATATAGTGACCCAGCCTCCCCATCATTGTTCCACATTGAGGGCAAGGTCCTGTATGGGCCCACAAGAGCGTTTATGTTGTTGTTCCTGATGGAGATGACCAGTGATGGTGGACAGAGTGATCTGTTAGAGGTGTAGGCCTATCATAACTATGTGGGAACCCCAGGATTCCCTGACTAGGGCTCTGGATGATGGGGTGGCCTGGTAGTGACCAAAAGGGCCAACATTAAAGTGTGCAGATCCCTTACTCTTATACAACTTTTGTAATACTTCATCTGACAGAGTTGGATTTAGAGTGATTGAGGGAGATAAGATAGGAAGTAGGTGAGGAGGGTAACTAGGTCTAAATATTTGATTAAGTACTTTATGGTGTCTTTTTTTTTCTTTCTACTTGCTTGCTGCACTTTTTAAAAACATTTATTTATTTATTATTGGATAGAGACAGAAATTGAAATGTGTGGGGGAGGTAGAGAAGAAGACAGAAAACTGCCTATAGCTCTGCTTCACCACTTGGGAAGCTTTCCCACTGCTGGCAGGGATCAGGGGCTTGAACTTTCATTCTTATGCACTGTTATACATGTGCTTAACCAGATGCACCTCCACCTGACCCCGCCTGATGCACTCATTGCAGTCTATTGCACACTTTTACTTTAAGGTATATATTTTCCCTTAACTTATGGATACATGTGCATATGTGCCCTATCTCATGCGTCCTGGTCTATATCTAAGTTCTGTAACCTTGTTAGGAAGTGGACCACTCAAAATGGAAGTAAGGAGTCCTACAAGCTAGGAAAGGTCTAACCAGAGTATTAGAACTGGAGGGTTGATATCCCAGGCCTAGTGTCTCTGGTCAGTTAACTTTTATGATGCCAGAATTGTTGAATTGACAATTTTGCTGTGTATATTGTTTCTGTTTATTTTAAGCATTAGTGATTTCTGTTGTTAATTCATTTGGGAAAAAATAGACTGAGAACTTTTATCAGCCTTTGATGCAAAACTCCAGCCGAACTAACTAGGACATTGCACCTAAGAAATGAAATATCTTTTCATTTAATGATTTAGGTTTTTATCTTTTCTTCTTCAAAATATATTACTATAAACTTTTTGACATTTTTGACAGGGAAAGAGGGAAAGATACTAGTGCTAATGCTTCCCTCAGTGCAGTAAGGACCTTTTTCTTTTTTAAAAAATTTTTTATTTATAAAAAGGAAACATTGACAAAAACATAGGATAAGAGGGGTACGGCTTCGCACAATTCCCACCACCAGACCTCTGTATAAAACCCCTCCCCTGATAGCTTTCCTATTCTTTAACCCTCTGGGAGTATGGACCCAAGATCATCGTAGGATGCAGAAGGTGGAAGGCCTGCCTTCTATAATTGCTTCCCCGCTGAACATGGGCATTGACAGGTCGATCCATACTCCCAGCCTGTCTTTCTCTTTCTCTAGTGGGGAAGGGCCTCTGAGGAAGCGGAGCTCCAAGGCACATTGGTGGTGTTGTCTGTCCCGGGAAGTCTGGAGTAAGGATCTTTTTCTAATCTAGATGGAATGTATTGCAACACCAGCACCCTCCCAGATAAGCTATCTTGTCAACCCAACATTCCTTAACTACTTTTAAGTTCTAACCCTAAGAAAGGTAAATTCAGAAGAGCACTCCCTTTACCCTCTACATCTCTACATTTCAAGTCTGCCTTCCATTTATTTATTTATTTATTTATTTATTTATTTATTTTTCTTTTGCCACCAGGGTTATCACTAGGCTCAGTGTCTGCACAACTCCACCACTCCTGGTAGCCATCTCTCTTCCCTTTTGTACTCTTATTTTTCTGACAGAGGGAGAGAAAAAGCAAGAAAGACAAAGAAAAGCACCTGTAACACTGCTCCACCACTCTTGAAGCTTTCCCACTGTAGGTGGGAACCAGAGGCTTGAATCCAAATCCTCACATGTGGTAATGCCTGTACTCTATCAAGTGTACCACTGCCTGGTCCCCTCAAGTATTTCTATGTGAGAATTCTCTTCTTTGAATGACTGATTATAAGAACATCTGCCTAATTTAGGGAAACCTTTACACCTTACCCAAAAGCCTTATGCTGACTGCAAAAATAAAATCCTATCAGGGTACAATACAGTTAAAATGTATAACACCTGAACTCATGATTTGTGTACAAAGTCTGTGTTGACAGGGAGGCTTTAACTCTAGGTGGTTCAGCATAAACAATACCCTGGGTTCAATCTGTAGTATCACATTAAAAAGAAAAAAAAATAAGTTGTTTAAAATACATGGCCAAATGTCTCTGTTCTCAAACTCAGTTGCATAGATGTTCACAACTATACTAAATTCAGGTAAGTAGAGGGTAGTCCCTTACAGTGCACTTTTTAACTTCAAAAGTAGTTTTTATGTCTGACAGCTTTCATGATAGTTTAACTCTATCAGGTACATAAAGAACCTAGAACATTATCTTCCTAAGTCCAGATGGTCTTCAAACTATGGATTTATCTCCTATAGTTATAAATAACATTTTACCCATGTTTATTTGTTTAGAAATAAATTATTATTACTTCCTGATGATTCAAGACAAAACTGATGATGTAATCTTGGGTGAGCTTTACTCCTCTGTATGTCTGCAAAATGGGGATTATAATAGTAACTAGTTTATAAATTTTTTCTTTATTATTATTATTTTTGCCTCAAGGGTTATTGCTGGGGCTTGGTGCCCGCACTATAAATTCACTGCTCCTGGAGGCAATTTCCCTTTTTTCATCTTTTTTTTCATTTTATTCAATAGGACAGAGAAACATTGAGACAGGGGGTGGTATAGGGACAAAAAAAGACACTTGCAGACCTGCTTCACCATTTGTGAAGCGTCCCTACCGCAGGAAGGGGGGTTTGAACCTGGGTCTTTGCACACAGTACTATGTATGCTTAACCAGGTGTGCCACTGCTCAGTCCCCAATATTTTGTTAGTAATAGAGTTAACTGTATAGTATATAGTTATTAGTCCCTAAATCTTATCATCAATTTATCATTTTATCAATTTATCATTACTGGTAATAGTATCTCTTTTTCTTTTTATCTAATTTTATTTATTTTGGATAGAGACAGAAAGAAATTGAGGGAAGGGGCCAGGTAGTGGCGCACTTGGTTAAGTGTGCACATTACAATGCAGAAGGAACTGGGTTTAAGCCCCTGATCCCCACCTGAAGGGGGAAAGCTTCATGAATGGTAAAGCAGAACTGCAGGTGTCTCTCTATCTCTTTCCCTATCTCCTTCTCCCTTCTCAATTTCTTTCTGTCTCTATTCAATAATAAGTAAATAAAATATTTTTCAAAAAAAAGAAATTGAGGGAAGGGGAGGTAGAGGAAATGGGAGGCAGAGAAACACCTGCAACACTTCACTGCTTGTGAAACTTTCCCCCTTTAGGTAGGGACCAGGGGCTTGAACCTTTGTCTTTGTGTACTTTAATGTGTACACTCAGCCAGGTGCACCACCATCTGGTCCCCAGTAGTAGCATTTCTAACTCCCACCCCTATGCCTAGATTACTACACTAAACACAGGAAGGGGAAGGAAGAAACAAAGACAAGTAGGAAGAGGAGAAAAGAGGGAAGTAAAACGAACAAAGAAAGCTGAGAGTTAACGAGGGTCAAAGTGGCAAGTGAGTTTGGCAAACATGTATGACCATGCATAGAAAGAATGTTTGTTAGGAAAGATCCTAAACGTTGATGTAGATTGCAAACACCATAGACCAAAACTTTCCCTGTGCTGGCAAACAAGAAGCAAGACATAAACCTTATCAGGCCACACAGTAGTATGAAGATATAGAAACTAATTGCCATAGATAAAGCCTGAGGCAGTTTGAAAGAAGACAAACAGGAACATAAACAGGGCAAAAAGAATATTCATTAACCATAAGGATTTTGCAACCTTTAAAATGTTTAAGATGAAAAAAAAAATGTTTAAGACTTTAATGTCTGTATTAAGCATTACTGTCAGTATATCTGTTTAGTATTCCCCACAGTTTTGTGCTTTTTAAACATGTTTGTTTTAGACAATTATTTATAATGTAAAAGTCCAGCACCATCAAAGCCAATGCAAATCCTTAAAAAACATGTCTATATGTACACACACACACACACACACACCCTCAGAGAACTAAAGAAGCAGTAAAATAAACCAGTGTGTGGCCACCAAAATAACAACCAAACACACTTAAAGGTCAGTGGTTGAAAGTGATCACTTCTGACTAATTTATCATGTTGAGGAATTTTATTAACATTTTTTCCCAAACTGTTTGACCAAATCATCTCCTGCCAGCAGAGACTTGCCAGAAAAGCCAGCTGATCAGGATGCCAAACAGGCTGGCAAGATTAAGTGAAGGGTCAAAACAGAGCACGAAGAGTCAAGGGGAAATGGGAAGAAGTCAGGAAAGGGCATGAAGTGCATGTCACCATAACAGAATTAGTCTTCCTTTAAAGGAAGAAAATTCAACTTAGATCCAAACTGAGTTCTTGGGAAGCATCAAGACTACATTTGAGACATAACATGAGAGTAAAGGAAGATCATATGAGTAAGAGAGTGCTCTACTTTAAAGAAACAATGCTTTTAGGATTAGCATTACCTCCTTTATGCCTATTTGCTTAGGTATTTGGCTAACAAATTCTTTATTCATACAAGGCACAAAAGCAATTTTCATTTTTCTACATTTTCTAGTGAGTTAATACAAATTATAAGTGGGAGTGTTATTAATCAATCAATAATACTTAGTCTTAAGTACTATTACATTTTAAAAGAATTATTTCCTCCTTTGCTTTTAGTGGAATGGAGATAACAGCACCTTACCCAGATGATGGAATAATTGAGGGGATGGGCTTAAGTGAAGTAACTGAATTCCAGAGAGAACACAGTAATTTTTTTAAAATTTATTTTATTTATTTATTCCCTTTTGTTGCCCTTGTTGTTTTATTGTTGTAGTTATTATTGTTGTTGTCGTTGTTGGATAGGACAGAGAGAAATGGAGAGAGGAGGGGAAGACAGAGAGGAGGAGAGAAAGATAGACACCTGCAGACCTGCTTCACCGCCTGTGAAGGGACTCCCCTGCAGGTGGGGAGCCGGGGTTCGAACCGGGATCTTTATGCCGGTCCTTGTGCTTTGCGCCAATTGCGCTTAACCCGCTGCGCTACAGCCCAACTCCCCAGAACACAGTAATTTTATCATTCCTCTTTACAAATCAAGTGATGGCATAGCTTACTCAGAATGAATAATTATTAGAGATTTTCACACTCTGCATTTCTCAATCCATCACTAATTTCTCCTTCCTTATTTTATTTTTTATTTTTCTTGCCACCAGGGTGATTGATGGGGCTCGATGTCTGTATGAAAAATCCACCACTCCCAAATAGCCACCCTACTTTTTGTCTCTTTTTCATTTGATAGAGACAGAGGTAAACAGAGAGGGTTGGGGTAGACAGCATAATGGTTATGCAAAGAGACTCTCATGCATGAGAGTCTTTTTTTTTTTTCTTTTTTTTTTTTTCCTCCTCCAGGGTTATTGCTGGGCTCGGTGCCTGCACCATGAATCCACTGCTCCTGGAGGCCATTTTCTTTTTTTTTCCCCCTTTTGTTGCCCTTGTTGTAGCTTCGTTGTGGTTATTATTATTGCCCTTGTTGACGCAATTCGTTGTTGGATAGGACAGAGAGAAATGGAGAGAGGAGGGGAAGACAGAGAAGGGGAGAGAAAGATAGACACCTGCAGACCTGCTTCACCGCCTGTGAAGCGACTCCCCTGCAGGTGGGGAGCCGGGGGCTCGAACCGGGATCCTTACGCCGGTCCCTGCGCTTTGCGCCACATGCGCTTAACCCACTGCGCCACCGCCCGACCCCCGCATGAGAGTCTTAAGTCCCAGGTTCAATTCCTCATCCCACCAAAGGCAGAGCTGAGTACTGCTCTGGTAAAATAAATAGGTAAACAGAGAGGGAGAAGAGTGAGACAGAGGCAGCAATGCTCTGTCTCTCATGAAGTTTCCCCACATTGGTGGAGACTGGGGGTTTGAACTTGGGTCCTCAAGAATAGTAATGTGTGCTCTCTACCGAGTATACCACCACCTGGACTTACCATCACTAATTTCTAAAGTTATGTTACCTTGAAATTTTCAGAGCTCATTCTATAAGACTGAAAAAAGCATTCAATCCCTGGCAACACATATACCAGAGTGATGTCTTGTTCTTTCTCTATTTCTCTTTCTTCTCCTGTCTTTCTCATTAATAAATAAATAAAATCTAGAAAAAATAATTTTTTAAAAACAGACATAATGGGCCTAGACCTCAAATAAATCCCTCTCTCCACTGTTACCGGTCATCTCCATCAGGAACAACAAAATAGACCCCTTTGTGGGCCCCCCATAGGACCTTGCCCTCAACTTGGATAAACAACAGTAGAGAATATTCCCCATCCTCTGAAGGGAGGATGGACAACATACTCTATGCTATACCTGAGGAAGATGGGTCGATATTGGGGCAGCTTGGAATGTTCCTACTTATCACCACAGAATGTGAGCTCAGATCTACAGGGATGCAGAGGTCACACAGGCTCCAAAGCTGAATATGGGCCCCAGACCAAATAAAATAAATGGGGTTTATTATAAATAAAATTTATAATTTATTTTATTATAAATAAAATAAATGGGGTTTATTATTAAATGGGGTCAATAATATTTATACCCCTTTCCCATATTAGGAAGCTACTCTCTTCCCTGATCCAGCTTTCTGTCCCTTTTCCAGCCATGATATCATCTCCCCAGACAATAATTTGGATCTACCTACATATCAGATTCATGCTCAGGGAAAAAAAAAAAACCTAGTATAGCCACAGGCCCTTTGGAATATAACTAAAATGTGCCTACTAGCTATCTACAAAATGGAGGATCCCCCAACACTTCATCTGCACTATTCCAGCCTTTAGGTCCATGATTGGTCAACAATTTGTTTGGCTTTGTATGTTGACTCTCTTTTCAGCCATCAGGTTCCATATGCTAGCATGATGCCGACCAGACTTCCCTGGACAGACAACCCCACCAATGTGTCCTGGAGCTCTGCTTCCCTAGAGCCCCACCCTACTAGAGAAAGAGAGAGGCAGGCTGGGAGTATGGATCAACCAGTCAACGCCCATGTTCATTGGGGAAGCAATTACAGAAGCCAGACCTTCCACCTTCTGCATCCCACAATGACCTAGAGTCCATACTCCCAGAGGGATAAAGAATAGGAAAGCTATCAGGGGAGGGGATGGGATACGGAGATCTGGTGGTGGGAATTGTGTGGAGTTGTACCCTTTTGTATCCTATGGTTTTGTTAATGTCTCCTTTTTATAAATAAATAAAAAAATAATAGTGTTAAGTGAAATAAGTCAGAAACAGAAGGATGAGTATGGAATGATGTCACTCTCAGGCAGAAGTTGAAAAACAAGATCAAAAGAGAAAACACAAGTAGATCCTGAACTCCAGTTCGCATATTGCACCAAAGTAAAAGACTCTGGGGGGAGGAGGGGAGAATACAGGTCCCAAAAGAATGACAGAGGACCTAGTTGGGTTTGTATTGTTACATGGAAAACTGGGAAATGTTATGCATGAACAAACTATTGTATTTACTGTTGAATGTAAAACACTAATTCCTCAGTAAAGAAATTTAAAAAAAAAGAAAATAGCAGATAACCCATATGTCATCCAGCTTACCATCTTCTAAAATAAAAGTGATTGAAGAATTTTGTGATAAAAGTCAAAAGCTACCATCCCATTTCAGATTTTCATATAATTTTGAAAGGTGCTATAATAAAATACTTTTTAAAAGGAACCTTAAGCAGAGACCTGGTTCTGATGATGCCATTTACTTCATGGATGGGCCTAAAACAAAACAAAACAACAAAAACTGGGCATTCATTTTCATTTGTAAAATGAGGTGGGGAGAGAGGTTGTGGTTGGTGGTCTTCAACCTCTTCTCAGCTCTACATTTCTGACTCTATGCTTACTATTTTTTATATTTATTTACTTATTTTTATTAGAGACAGAGAAATTGAGAAGGGAGGGAGAGAAAGAGGGGGAAAGCGACAGACACCTGCAGCCCTACTTAACTACTTATAAAGCTTTCACCCTGCAGGTAGGGACCAGGGGCTTGAACCTGGGTCCTTACACACTGTAATGTGTGTGCTTAACCAGGTGCTCCACCACCACTATTTTATTTCTATGATGTCTAATGGACTACTCAAGGAAAAATGTCTTGCATAAAAGCAAGAACTTTATCCTTACCATTTCATCACTTTTGCCAGTTACTTCTGATTTATCAGCTAGTAACCTTGGATTTGCTTTTGGTTTTTCTTCTTTTTTTTAATATTTATTTATTTATTCCCTTTTGTTGCTCTTGCTGTTTTATCATTGTAGTCATTATTGATGTCGTTGTTGTTGGATAGGACAGAGAGAAATGGAGAGAGGAGGGGAAGACAGAGGGGGTAGAGAAAGGCAGACACCTGCAGACCTGCTTCACCACCTCTGAAGTGACTCCCCTGCAGGTAGGGAGCCAGGGGCTCAAACCGGGATCCTTACGCTGGTCCCTGTGCTTTGAGCCACCTGCGCCTCACCCGCTGCGCTACTGCCCAACTCCCGCTTTTGGTTTTTCTTATGTACTCTATGGGCAGAAAACAATCCACAAACATTTGTAAAGTGTTTTCCATATTTTAGCAATCATTTTTGCATATATTTTTATTTGATTATCAAAAGTACTCTGGTTGGTAGATACTATCTTCAACTTATCTGGTACATTTAAGACCAAATAATAACTTATGGGAACAAACTTACTGATTTTAAAGCCTATCTTCTCTTCACAATACTATAATTTCTACTAGGATTAATTCAGATATTGTGGGACCTAGAGTGTATATAGTTTTGATGACAACTTCAAGAAAAAAAATACAAATTTTATTGTCATAACCCTAGAAGGTAGGTATCACAGTTTTTTGTTTGTTTGTTTTTGCCACCAAGGTTATCTCTGGGGCTGGGTACCTGCATGACTCTACCACCTTTTCTCCAGTGACCATTTCTGTCCCCTTTTTCTGATAAGAAGGTAAGAGGTAGTGAGGGAGAAAGAGACAGAGGAGAGACACTGGCAGCACTGCTTCATTGCTCAGAAAGCTTTCCTCCTGGAGATAGGGGTGGGAGAGTAATCTTGGGTCTTCAAGTACATTAACGTGTATTCTTATAAGTTTGGCACAACCAGCCTCCATCATATTTGCTTTACAGGGAAAAAAAAAAAAAGACACAGTGCTCTAAGCATCAATTTATCACAACTGGAACTTGGGAGATGGGGCTCTCTCTTCACACTGTGACCTGTCATACTGTGCTCCACTTTCAGCCTTCTTACGAGGTTTACTGGGAATCTTCCTACATTCCACATAGTTCAGACCCTGATAAATTCATGTCTGAAGTAGTCCTGTTTTGATTCCCTAACTTGAGTCTCCGCCCATCTACCCTGAATGCTACCAACTAATAGCCCTGAAGCACTGCTGTTTGACTCCAGAACCCACCCTCTCTGCACTTATTAAAGGCAAAAAAGAACTACTATTCATAAGCAGTACAATTTCTAATGTATTGTTACTGAAAGTTGTTTTTTTGTGTAGAACTGAGGCAGAATGAGTGAAAGCAAGTACACAAGATTTCTCAGAACCTTATACTTTAATTCCCACTTTCCCACAGTCTCAGAAACTTCAAATGCAAAACAAAAATATAAGAACTGCTTCTCAGACTTTTGGCTAAGACCTAGTTCTGTATCAGTTCTCATGAGTTTACTATCTGATAAATCCTCTATCCCAAGACAACATAGTAAATGGGATTTTGGAGCCGGGAGGTGAAAAAGGAATCTGCTCCTTCCACTGTGCACATCCACCTGGTATTGCAGCACTTCCTGGAACGGTGCACTGTGCACCCGCTTTGGGGAATATTAAAGGCCAACTTAAGGTTGAGAACTCAGGATGGGGTGGGAGGTAGAGAAGCACATAGTAGAACACTCAGTGCTTTTCAAATGTTGCTTGATGTCTGTTGATACTCAATCTTTCCCAAAGAATCTCTAAGCCAGAGGGCCCTGACTCACCCATTTCTGATACTTCTCAAAAAGTCCTAGATATCAGAGACACTATACAATTATTTAACCTGTTCACTTCGACAGACAGACTTCAGTATCTGGACTTTCTCCAGTCTACACGAGCTCTTCGGTCAAAACCGGGCTCTGGAGTCTGACTTCAGACGCTGGCCGATCGCTTAGCTCTGTGACCTCTGGAAAGCGACTTGGCTTCTCTGAGCATCATGCCCATTATTTGCAAATAGGTTTAGCACCTACCTCATAGGTAGGTCTGTGAGAATAATTCGGGGGCACTGCTAAGTATATGATCAGATCTTTAAGTGTCAGCTAACAACTATATTTGGTCCCAAACGACCAGAGCTCACACAATTTCGCCTTTCTCCTAGTTCCCCACATGCTCCCCGCGCCCCCTCCCGTGCTGAATACCCACCACTCAGCAAACGCCACGGGCCGGCTTGTGCAGGAAGAAAAGCTCCAGAAATCACCCAAAGCTCCTGTGCCCTCGGCGAGAACAGGAAGCGGGCGCCGGGCTGGGGTGACTTCCCCGAGGTCGCAGCTCCTAGGCCACAGCACCCGGCCTCCGCCCGCCCGGAACTCCGCGTCCTCACTGCCCCCCGGGCTCCGCGCGCCTGCGCCCCCCACCCCAGAGTCCTGCCCCCGGGGGTGAGGGAACTCCCCCATCCACTCTCGCGACTTTTCTCGCCAGTAGCCGAGGGATGAGACCCACGTTGGCGTCCCGGACGCCTGTAGGTCACCGCGAGCTCCGGGGACCACGTAGCCCAAGGCGGTTCCGCAGAGCAGCGCCGCCGGGCGTCCGCGCCGTAGAGCCCGGGCGCCCCGCGAGGGGTCGCGCTAGCCCGCCGGTCATATGGCGGGGAGGGGGCGTAGAGGCACGCGAGGGAAAGAGCGAGCGAGCGAGCGGGAGCGCGCGCCCGAGAGCTTGTGGTGGCGCGAGCCTCCGCACGGGTGTAAATCCGAGAGGGAGGGGGCGGCGGTAGGGAGAGGAGCCCGTTGTGCGCATGCTCCAGCCCAGTGGGTTATAAGGCAGCCTCGCGGGCCCGGCCCCGACAAAGTGCTGGCGAGCTGCGACGTGACTAACAGCCGCGTGGGTGCCCGCCGGAGCGAGCGAGCGAGTCAACGAGCGAAGGACGCGACCTGGACCTTGGGCCTCGCGGAACTCCGGCCGCGCGGCGGCGTCAGGCAGCCTCTCGGCGCCGCGAGCCGCGCATAACGGTTAGTCGGGTAACGGCCGGCTGCGGCGCTCGGCCGAGGACCCCTAGGTGGGTCGGAGGGACTCGGGGCAGCGGAGCCCGCAGTCTCTGGAGCTGGGAGGCGGCCGTGCGGGGGCGTCGCGGTTGCAGCAGCCGCGTGGCCCCGGAGCGCGGCGCGGGTGAAGGAGACCTTGAGCTCGGGGGTCAGCCTCTCGCCGCCGAGCCCGCGGCCCCGGAGTCCATCAGGTGTGTGCCGGCCGAGGAGGCGCGGGGTCGCGGCTCCGGTGACCTTGGGGAGCGTCTTCCCGGCGGGTGAGGAGTCGGCGGCTCCGGGAGATGCTGTGGGGCGGGGGAGGGCCGGCCGGTCGGCGGGGGCCGATTCACGTGGTGCCGCCAGACTGCGGGCGCCGCGTCCCCGCCGAGGGCCGGCTCCGGTCTGGGCGGGAGTTCTTTTGGGGACTCGCGGCTGGCCCGCCGCCGCCTTCCCCGCCAGCCACTCGGGCTCCCACCTGTGCCTGGCGGTCATGGGGTCCGCGGAGCTGCAGCGGCCGCAGCCCTGGCGAGACTGCGGGGACTAGGCGGGCGGGCGGGGGCTCTTTGTCGCTCACCCTGCGCCGGCCGCACGTCCGACACGGCGCCCTGCCGCCCCGGGGCGGTGAGGCGGCCCAGTCGGGAGGAGCCTGAGGGATAGCGTTACACACCGATGCGCGCGTTTTGTTCCAAGCACATCTCTCTGTCTCTTCGCTGCCCTTTTCTCACGTGCACATTTAGCATCTCAGTTCTTTGTGACTTACTTGGTGCGGGGCCAGCACTCACCAGGTTTGTAGCTGAGTTTTAACCAAGAAATAAGCACAGTGGCTACAGGAGCCAAGTTTTCGTGTCTACACACTAGGCGGCTACTTATAGTTTATCTTATTGTCCGTAAAGCTAACTCAGTCTTTTTTTTTTTCTCAAAGCATTCTTACTGGTTTTGAAACAAGTCCACGTTAAGTGCCCCGATAAAGCAAGTGCGGGATTTGTACCAGGACTGGAATGTCCTGGTAGGGTGAACTCTGCATTGTGTGAGAGTTTCGGAGACACTGAGTAGGAATTAGCCATTTATAAGCAGTTTTGAGGTCAGCTACCAGCCCAGTGAGGTGCAGCAGAGGCTTTGTACTGCAGCTTTTTATTTAGGCTTTGAAAGTCTTATGCCCCAGGTCACGACTTTTAACTTCAGATTGCTGCAGAAAGAATCCAAGGATCCACACCATCCAGCCCTTAAAGTAGGTAGTGGGGTAAGTATCATTTAGACAGAAGTTGAATTTTTTTTTTTTTTTTTTTTTTTACCAGAGCACTGCTCAGCTCTGGCTTATGGTGGTGCTGGGGAGATTGAACCTGAGAAATTGGAGCCTTAGGCATGAGAGTTTGCATAGCCATTATGCTGTCTACCCCTGACCAAAGTCGTACATTTCTAAAATAATTCAAGATGTGTATGAATGTTGTTCTTTCATCGTATTGCAGTGGCCCCTGTTAAATATGCAAGTTAATGGTCTGGGAGCATTTTGTGAGATTTTTTTTATAGTTGACTAGGTTTAAAGGTTTAGTTGTAAGCTTACCATAATAGGCTATAACATACCTAAACAGATTAAAAGGGGGAGAAAATCTTGATACTATACTAGTGAATGTAATAACTGGAAAATATCTTAATGAGAGCTACTCAATAAGGGAGGGATCCCTTACTTTATGTATATAGCATATTGAGGTTACAGAAACCAGGTGATTTATTTTAGGTCCTAAAAAAAAATTATTTGTGGCGGTCAGGGAGGTGGTACAGTGGATAAAGCATGAGACTCTCAAGCATGAAGACCCGAGTTCAATCCTCGGCAGCACATGTACCAGAGTGATGTCTGGTTCTTTGTTTCTCTCCTCCTATTCTTCTCATTAATAAGTTAATAAATAAATATATTTTAAAAACTCTTTGTGGTTGGGTGGGAATTATTGTATTTCTTAGCTTCAGTTCAGTTAGATTGTCACTCATTGCCTAAAATTGTAAATATGCATATAAATGGTTCAGGCTGAAAATATGATTTTTATTAATCACTTTTTCTATTTCTTATGTCTTTCCTCTCCATTCTGTTTTCCAACCTTATGCTATCTACCCCTGCCTGGAAGTTGTACACTTTAAAATTTCTAATAGTCATTTATTATTGACTGCCAGGCACCAAAGAGACTTAGGATTCAGTAGTTAACAAGTTTCAGCTTTAATCTGCTTTATCTTATAATTTATATTATAATTGGAAAACAGGTACATAGATAATTACCACAAGAAATGCTTTCTATTACTCCCAGAGGAATAAATGTTTGGGAAAGATTGGGGGAAAGATAGCATAATGGTTATGCAAAGAGACTGTCATGCTCCAAAGTCCCAGGTTCAATTCCCCTGCACCATCATAAGCATGAGCTTGAGTAGTGCTGTGGTTAAAAAAAAAAAACGATGGGAGTCGGGCAGTAGCACAGCAGGTTAAGTGCACTGGCTCGAAGAGCAAGGGCTGACTTAAGGATCCGGGTTTGAGCCCCTGGCTTCCCACCCACAGAGGAGTCACTTCACAGGCAGTGAAGCAGGTCTGCAGGTGTCCATCTTTCTCTCCCCTCTCTGTCTTCCCCTCTTCTATTATTCTCTGTCCTATCCAACAATGATGACATCAATAACAACAACAACAACTGAAAAAAAAAAAAAGGGCAACAAAAGGGAAAATAAAATTTTTTTAAAATAAAAAAACAAAAAAATGATGATGAAGACAACCAGGGGGCTCTGAGCTGCAGTTCCATGGGGGCGGGGATGGTGGAGGGAGGAAGAGAAGACATTCAGAAGTAGTAAGTATGACTTAGAAAAGAAGACAGGACTGTAGAAAAAAAATGAGCAAACAGAGAGAGATGGTTAATTATAGAAATAAGTCAGCCCATATCTGTGGTGTTGAGAGAACTAATGTAATTTCCAGTGGAGGGAATGGGGACAGAGAACTCTGGTGTGAAAGGTGTGGGACTATACTTGTTATCTTATAATTTCCTATCCAGCAATGATGACATCAATAGCAACAACAATGAAAAACAAGGGCAACAAAAGGGAAAATAAATAAATAAATATTTAAAAAATAATAAAAAAAGAAAAAGCAAAGGAAAATAGGGTGACTCCTTGGTGGACTTTAGCAGCAGATCTGGAGGCTCAGAAGGTGGAAGGAAGGATTACTATGGAGAACTTGGGGCCCTAAGTCCTTAGGGTAGAATAAGATGATAGTTTGGTTGAGGGTGAAATGTTCTGCCTGTCTTGGGGAAATGTAGGAATGTATCCTGATGAAAATAAAAATCCTGTAAGGCAGCATTTCTTCAATAAAGTGATATGTGTGTGGTGGTGGTAGGGATATATATATATGCCTAGAAGGTGGCTCAGTGGCTGTTGTGTTGGACTTGTATTCATGAGATCTGAGTTTGATCCCTGGCACTAGTGACACACCAGAGTTTGCTATGGTTTTCACATTAATATTTTTATTTTTAAATTGAGGGACCAGGTGGTGGCACACTTGGCTGAGCACACATGTTAGTATGTGCAAGGACCTGGGTTTGAGCCCCTAGTCCCCACCTGCATAGGAGAAGCTTTGCAAGTAGTGAAGTAGTGCTGCAGGTGTCTCTGTCTCTCTCCCTCTCTATTATCCTCTCTAAATTTCTGCCAGTCTCTATCCAATAAATAAAGATAATTTTTAAAAAATAAAAAAAGAAAAGAAAATTAAGGAGGCACTTATGTGTGTGTGTGGGGGGGAAGATGAACACAGCATGATTACATTTAGCATTTTAGGAATATTACTCAGTGATGGACAAGATGCATAGAAAGAGGTAGGATTCATTGGAACAGCTATAGGAAACCAAAAGAGTTTAAAATATCTCAGTGTTGCTAGGAAGTAAATATGAGTTTATTAGTTGCTTTTGTCTTTATTTACTTATTGGGGTAATTGAAAGCTATGCGACTACTACAAGGATGCTCAGTTTGTAGAGCTTAGAAGCCAAGTTCAAACCCATTTCTGTTCTGTTTTGTGATGTTTATTATAATAGTGATTTTTTTTTCCCCATTCTAAATTGTTAAGGAAAGTTTCAAATAGAAGAAACAATAAGTTGGGGGCCAGGCGGTGGTATAGCAGGTTAAGCGCACATGGCACAAAGCGCAAGGATCCCAGTCCAAACCTCTGGCTCCCCACCTGCAGGGGGGTCGCTTCACAAGCGGTGTAGCAGGTCTGCAGATGTCTGTCTTTCTCTTACCCTCTCTGTCTTCCCCTCCTCTCTCCATTTCTCTCTGCCCTATCCAACAACATCAGTGGCAACAATAGCAATAATGACAAGGGCAACAAAATGGGGAAAATGGCCTCCAGGTGCAGTGGATTTGTAGTGCAGGCACCAAGCCCCAACAATAACTCTGGAGGCAGAAAGAAAAAAACAAAAAGAAACAGCAAGTCACTACTCTCATCTTTATCACTGAAAGGTATCTTTAAAAATGTAGTCTGAGGGGGTCGGGAGATGGCGCAGTGGGTTAAGTGCATGTGGCGCAAAGCGCAAGGACCGACGTAAGGATCCGGGTTCGAGCTCCCTGCTCCCCCCCTGCAGGGGAGTCGCTTCACAGGCGGTGAAGCAGGTCTGCAGGTGTCTTATCTTTCTCTCCCCCCCTCTGTCTTCCCCTCCTCTCTCCATTTCTCTCTGTCCTATCCAACAACGAACAACATCAACAAATGGCAATAATAATAACCACAACGAGGCTACAACAACAAGGGCGACAAAGGGGGGGGGGGGGGAATGGCCTCCAGGAATGGTGGATTCATGGTGCAGGCACCGAGCCCAGCAATAACCCTGGGGGGGGGGGGGGAAATGTAGTCTGAGTCAGGGAGATAGTGTGGACATATACACAACAGATTTTCAGAAATCCCTGGTACCACTTTAGGACAGAGCTGAGTAATACCAAAATAAATAATAAAATATATCATCACAATATCATTCTATCATTAAAAATTGGCATCACATGGCCTAGAAGGTGGCACAGTGGATAAAACATTGGACTCTTTGGTGTATTGCATCAAAATAAACCACTCTGTGGGGAAGGAAGGGTTCAGGTCCTGGAACATGATGGCATAGGAGGACCCAGAGCAGGTTCATTATGTGGGAAACTGAGAAATGTTGCACATGTACAAACTCGACTGTATTTTACTATCAACTGTAAACCATTAATTCCTCCAATAAAAGGGGAAAAAAAAAAAACCAAAATGTTGGACTCTTTAGTATGACGTACTTAGTTTGAGCCTCAGTGTTGATATGCCATAGTGATGCCCTGGCTCTTGTCTCTCCTCTCTTATTAATAAATCCTTAAAAATTTAATATTGCCAAATAACCATATTAAACATTTCTAGGTGGGGAGAAAGGATAATGGTTATGCAAAATGGCTTCTATACCTGAGACTCTGAGGTCTCAGATTACAATTCCTAGCACCAACATAAGCCAGAACTGAGCAATGCTTTGATAAAGTAAGAAGTAATAACAAATTAAATTTCCCCAAATTGTTTTTAGATAATTGATTTGATTTGGAAATCACACAAGACATTACATGTTACATTTAATTGGTATGTTTTGTTTGTTTTGCCATCAGGGTTATTACTGTAGAATGATTATGCTACTCCCAGTAGCCTTTTTTCTTCTTCTTTGACAGGTAAGGGAGACTTGCAGTACTGCTTTACTGCTCATGAAGCTTCTCCTGCTGGTGGGAACCCAGTATTTGAACCTCAGATCTTTGTGTGTGGTAGTTTATGCACCAAAACCTGACCCCCTGTTCTCCCTTCCTCTTTATTTCCTTAATAACTTACTAGTCACAGGAACCAGGTTGTTTTTATTTTTTTATTATTATCTTTATTTATTGGAAATAGCCAGAAATGGAGAGACAACCTGCTGCACTGCTTCACCATTTGGCAAAGGTTTCCCTCTGCAGGTGGGAATCTGGGTCCTCATACATTGTATACATTGTAACATGTGTGCTCAGCTTGGTGGCCACCACCAGGCCCCAGAAGCAGGTTATTTTTACTTATTTACCCAAATTCTGGATTTAGTTGATTGTCTCTGTGGTATAGTTTTAAACTTACTCAACATGTTTATCTCTTGTAATCTTTGTACATGACTGTAAACTTTTTTTTTTCTTGCCTCCAGGGTTATTGCTGGGCTGGGTGCCTGCACTATGAATCCACTGCTCCTGGAGGCCTTTTTTTTCTCTTTTGTTGCCCTTGTTGTGTATCATTATTATTATTGTTGTTATTGCTGTCATTGTTGTTGGCTAGGACAGAGAGGGAGAAAGAACGACACTTGCAGACTTGCTTCACCGCTTGTGAGGCGACCCCCCTTGTGGGCAACTGGGGGTTCTAACCGGGATCTTTAGGCTGATACTTGCGCTTGCACCATGTGTGCTTAGCCTGCTGCGCTACCACCCGGCCCTCATGACTGAAGACTTTAAGCTAACTTAGATCAGTTCAGGTTTGCTTTATGAGAGTTGCGGAAGTAAGTATACTTTATAACTGGAGAGAGCAAATAAAAATCATTACTAGTACTAGAGTGGTACCTATAAAGAGAAGTCTGCTGCACCTGAATTTTTCCCATTTCTTGCTGTTTAATGCAGGTGTGGGGACAGATGGTGTTACAGTATGAGCAGAGGAAATCCAGACTTGAGACCTGTCGCTACAACTCTGTCACATTAAAAAAGAGAGAGAGGGAGTCGGGAGGTAGCACAGCAGGTTAAGTGCACATGGTGCAAAGCGCAAGGAACTGACATAAGGATCCGGGTTCGAGCCCTCAGCTCCCCACCTGCAAGGGAGTCGCTTCACAAGTGTTGAAGCAGGTCTGCAGGTGTCTGTCTTCCTCTCCCCCTCTCTGTCTTCCCCTCCTCTCTCCATTTCTCTGTCCTAACAATGACAACATCAATAATAACTACAACAATAAAAAAAACAAGGGCAACAAAAAGGAAAATAATAAATATTTTTTTAAAAAAAGAGAGAGGGTGAGAGAGGTAGTCTGAGGGCCAGGTGGTGGTGCATCTGATTGACTTACAATGCTCCAGGACTCTGATTCAAGACTCAGCCCCCACCTGCGGGGGGAAGCTTCAGGAACAGTGAAGAATGTCTGCAGGTGTCTTTCTCTCTCCCTATCTCCCCCTTCCCTCTCAATTTCTTTCTGTTTCTATCCTAAACAAATAAATAAAGCTAGGGCTTATTTACCTGCCCAAACCAAAAAATAAAATAATATAGCAGGCCTGGGGAATTAACTCAAGGATAAATGCAAGTTTTGTACCCCCAAGCTACTAAGTTAGATTCCTGGCACCTCACATAGGGGCATTATGATTTCTTTGTTTATCATAAATATTTTTAAAACATTTTTAGGGTGGGGTAGATAGCATAATGGTTGTACAGACAGACTTTAATACTGAGGCTCTGAAGTCCCAGGTTCAATCCCACAGCACCAGTGTTCTGGAGGGGGAAAAAAGTATTTTTAAATAGAGCAAATTAACTAAGAAACTGGTCAAATTATGAGATGCATATATTCAAAGCAAGTAACAGATTAAAAATGTTATTGATTAGAATATTTAGTAACTTGGTAAAAAATTCATGATATATTGTTGAATTTGGAAGGGTAGACATCAAGATCTTATTAGAACTTTATCAGTAATTTGTCTGGATATTCTATCAAGTAATTCTTATGTTTAACACATTTGTTTAACACATTTGTTTCAGAAGCTTATTTACCAGTAGGAAGATGTGTTGTCAGAATAATAATCAATGATGAACTGCATTGTTTCAGAAACATTTGATTTACCATTACTGATCATTCTTAGTTAGCATCAGAGATGCAGTTATCTCCGCCAATTCATTTAACAATGAGCATTTAGGGAACTCAGTTCTCATGAGACTCATGAGACTCAGTTCAGGGACTGGTTCTCATGAGTAGTGAAGTGTACACTTCTGGGTGAGCCATTTTCTAGCCCCAAAGAGTGATACTATTGAGAATTATAAATATGATGTATAAGAAAACAATTTCACATCAGTTTTATTTTGCATCCTAGGTAGATTACTGGGGTTTTTGTTATTGTTGTTGTTTTATTAAAAAAAAAAAAAAAACATAGGTAAGAGGGGTACAACTCCACACAGTTCCCACCACCAGAACTCCGTATCCCATCCCCTCCCCTGATAGCTTTCCTATTTATCCCTCTGGGAGTTTGTACCAGGGTCATTATGGGGTGCAGAAGGTGGAAGATCTGGCTTCTGTAATTGCTTCCTCACTGAACATGGGTGTTGACAGGTTGATCCATACTCCCAGCCTGTCTCTCTTTCCCTAGCAGGGCAGAGTTCTGGGGAAGCAGGGCTTCCGGGCACATTGGTGGGGTAGTCTGCTCAGGGAAGTCGGGTTGGCATCATGTTAGCATCTGGAACCTGGTGGCTGAAAAAGGAGTTAACATATAAAGCCAAACAGATTGTTGAGCAATCATGAACCTAAAGGCTGGAATGTTGCAGATGAAGATTTGGGGTCTCAATTTTGAAGATAGCTAGTAGACCTATTTAAGAAGTTTAATCATGCAGAAACTAAGCCCCAGTGATAACCCTAGTGGCAAAAAAAAAAAAAATAGTTTATTAACTTTGTTGGATTTACTCTGAATGATGAGATATAAACAATTGTTACTTTGTAGAGCCTGGCTTGCATTTTATTTTAAGTTATGTGCACTTTGATTAAAGAAGAAAAACCTTGCATTATTTGTGGGTTTTTTTTTTCTTTTTTCTCTCTCTCTCTTTTTTTTTTGTCATTTTTAGGGCTTCACTGCCCCAGGATAGACTTTTTTTTCATAAAGAGCTGGGGTGAATAACATTTGGCCTGAGGGCCCAAGAAATCATTTGGTCTGGCCCTGCCAAGGCAACTGTAGATAACTCAAAATTCAATAGAAACTTTTTTCATAGCAACATTTAAGTGCTTTTATTTTAATTTTTTTAAAGATCCTGGTTTTTTTTTTTTACATTTATTTATTTTACCTTTTGTTGCCTTCGTTTTTTATTGTTGTCATTATTGTTGTTACTGATGTCGTCGTTTTTAAATAGGACAGAGAGAAATGGAGAGGGGGGAGAGAAAGACACCTGCAGACCTGCTTCAAGTTTGGTGAAGCAACTCCCCTGCAGGTGGGGAGCCGGGGGCTGGAACCCGGATCCTTACACTGGCATCCTTAAGCCGGTCCTTGTGCTTCGAGCCATGTGCGCTTAACCTGCTGTGCTAGCGCCAAACTCCCTAAGATCTCGTTTTTTAATGAGAAAAAGAAAGAACCTGGAAGCGAGGCGCTGGCGCAGCGCGTTAAGCGCATATGGCATAAAGTGCAAGGACCTGCGTAAGGATCCTGGTTCCAGCCCCTGGCTCCCCACCTGCAGGAGGTTATCTTCACAAGTAGTGAAGCAGGTCTGCAGGTGTCTTTCTTCCCCTGTCTTCCCCTCCTCTCTCGATTTCTCTCTGTTCTATCCAACAAGGACAGCAACAACAATGAACAGCAAGGGCAACAAAAGGGGAAAAAATTAAAAAAGAAAAAGAAAACCAAACACCACTCTGATATATGCACTACTGAGTATCAAACTTGGCACCTCATGCTTGAGAGGCCAATGCTTTATCTATTACTCTACCTCACAGACTGCAAATTGCTAATTTTTAAGTTGATAATTTTGTATGGCCTATGAATGATATTGTAAATGTTGAAATGACTCTTGGCAGGAAAAAGTTCCCAGCCCAGGTAAGCTGTCTCCCCAACCCTGGATTTGTTTTCTTCCCAACCCTGATTTTTTCTCCCACTTTATTTAAATGGAAAAGAAAACCAAAGAAGTTGAAAATTCCTAGACTTGAATCTTGGGATTTATCTTGGGCTAGTTTCTGTTAGCCATGTTATAAAGTTATAAGGCCATGTACAAAGTTTAGCTACTTTAGTGGTAATATCTTCATTAACCCAGTTCTTCTGGATTTCAAAGTTTCCATGTGAATCTGAACCCTAAAACTGGTCTACATTTTTTAGATTTAAATTTTAAATTTAAATTCAAAAACTGATCATTATTTTAGAAGATGACAGTGATTTTTGTCTTAAAAATTGGTGGGAAATGAGGACTTAATGAAGACTATTTCCAAGGGGTTTGTAACTGTCCTTCTAGAGTGGCACGGGCAGTATGGAGCACAATTAGACCTTCCAGATTAGTTTACTTGCACATGTCCTAATAATTATGGGAAAGGGGGAAGAAAGAAAATCTAGAAAGTGATTCTTGTCACCATCATCGCCATGAAAAGTAGTACCATTGTTTCCCATTGTTATTTACATTGTTAATTGATGGACTTTATTTTTATTTTTATTTTATTTTATTTATTTATTTTTTTCCTCCTCCAGGGTTATTGCTGGGCTCGGTGCCTGCACCATGAATCCACCGCTCCTGGAGGCCATTTTTTTTTCCCCCTTTTGTTGCCCTTGTTGTAGCTTCATTGTGGTTATTATTATTGCCCTTGTTGATGCAATTTGTTGTTGGATAGGACAGAGAGAAATGGAGAGAGGAGGGGAAGACAGAGAAGGGAAGAGAAAGATAGACACCTGCAGACCTGCTTCACCACCTGTGAAGCGACTCCCCTGCAGGTGGGGAGCCGGGGGCTCAAACCAGGATCCTTACGCTGGTCCCTGCGCTTTGCGCCACATGCGCTTAACCCACTGCGCCACCGCCCAACCCCCTATTTTTAATTTTTAAAAAATACTTATTTACTGTTGGATAGACACAGTGAAATTGAAAGGGAAGGGAAAGATAGAGAGAAGCACCTGAGCTTCACTACTTGTGAAACTTTCCTCTTACAGGTGGGGGCCAGGGGCTTGAGCTTGAGCCTTTTCCTTGTGCACTGTGATATGTGCGCTTAACCAGATTCACCATCACCTGGCCCCTTGATGAACTTTATCATCGTCTACTTATTGCTTTTAAGTCCAGTCAAAACTTAGGCAATTACTAGGGAATCATAAAATAATGACTAAACTAATAGAAAGGTTACTGTGCACATTTAAAGGATTAAAATATTAAACTTTAATTCCATATATTCTCTAGATTTGAGTATTTCTTTTTCTTATTCAGACTGAGTACTATGCAAGGGGATCTGTTCACACAATTTACCTTTTGAATGAACTTTTATTTATAGCTGAGATTCATCCCTTTAAAAGTAAGTGGTACCAGGTCTAGTCCCCAGCACACACCAGAACTGAGCAGTGCTCTGGGAAAAAAAGAAAGAAAATGAAACTGTGTTTATATAATATTGCACTTTTTTCCCTATTGTGTCAATTTTTTATGAGTTACTTTTTAGATGGTAGAATCTGCTTACTGAAATTTTTTTTTTTTTCAAAATTTGGATCTTCATGTTGCCTTCTGAATCTTTTAAAAGCTTTTTGAAGTTTCAAGTCTAATTTTGACACTAAGGAATAAAGTATTACTAACTTGATGAGGCATGTCTTGGTGACTAAAATTGTAACTGCTTTAACTTACTGGGACAAATCATAGCTGGCAGCTAGGCTTAAAGTTTAATCACGTCCAGCACGTAGTATCTTTTCTTGTCAGAGCTTGGTGTGTTAAATCATTCAACCGTCAGTATGTGGGTGTCTCCCTGTATGTGTAAACATTCTGAAATGAATTAATCTTTTTAGTGGTTCTTTGATTGAAAAAATTTCAAGTGCTTCTCTTTTTTTAAGACTAAGGTAAAGGAAAAACTCATTAATGCTTGGGACAGTTGTACTTAATATATTTTTAGAATTCAGACTGTTTCCTTTAGTAGAGCTGAGTTAAATGACTCTTTAGTAGCTTTATTCTAGTAGAGATTTTAGGAAGCTTCAACCTGAAAGTTTTTATTTCATGAGTCACAGGTAAGTAAAATATCATAGTCAAATATCTTTAAATGGGGTCATAACTTAATTTGATTGTCCAGATTTTCAGAATCAGTTATATCCTTCACTAAAAGTCATTTCTCTACAGAAGATCTTCATAGTCTGGAACAATGAGAGATAATCAGAATATAATAAGAATTTAAACAAATGAGATATACTTTGCTCTGGTAGCCAGGTTAAGAGCTTTTCAGTAAGACAAATTAAGAAGGGAGAAGCATAGGATGAGTTCTTTGCAACTGAGTTTCTGGATTTGATTTAAATTTTGCCAGCCAGATATGTTCATGTGAAATTTGTAAGGCAAAATTAGAGTAGTCTAGTCACTAACTTAGAAATATTGAGAAACAGGGCACATGGGATTCATGTTGATAGTGTTGTCATAGAGAAACATAGTTCTGGAGCTAAAAGAAAAAGTTTGTAGTCTTTGTGGTAACTTCCTGATTTTGATGATTGAATCATATTGACAGCTTCTTATCATGCTTACTTACTAGTTGTAGCAATAGTTACATGATTATGAAGTTTTGCATTTTTTGGTTACAAATGAATCAGTTGTTTTGGTGATCTGAGTAGTGCTTTGGAAAGCTTCATGAGTCCAAGAAAACAAAGCCTAGGACCCAATTCTTACTGAGAGCTCTTGGTAAAACATATTTTTGGGATTTGAATCATAAAAGGTTGTGCTATAGGAGGAGGAATGAATTGGAGGTAAACCAGCCTCAGATAAACTACAACCTAATTTCAAATCAAGATGGGCAAAATAATCAAGGACTATCCACTAGACAAAATGGATAGAACTGGAGGTGATAATGCTTATTGGCAGAACTCTCTTCCACATAAACTTTAAAGACATCTTCAATGAAACATATCCAATTACAAAGAAGACTAAGGCAAGCATAAACCTCTGGGACTACATCAAATCAAAAAGCTTCTGCACAGCAAAAGAAACACAGAATGGGAGAAGATCTTTACATGTCATACATCAGACAAGAGGCTGGTAACCAAAATATATAAAGAGCTTGCCAAACTCAACAACAAGATAACAAATAACCCCATCCAAAAATGGGGAGAGGACATGGACAGAATATTCATCACAGATGAGATCCAAAAGGCCGAGAAACCCATGAAAAAATGCTCCAAGTCTCTGACTGTCAGAGAAATGCAAATAAAGACAGCAGTGAGATACCACTTCACTCCTGTGAGAATGTCATACATCAGAAAAGGTAATAGCAGCAAATGCTGGAGAGGTTGTAGGGTCAAAGGAACCCTCCTACACTGCTGGTGGGAATGTAAATTTGTCCAGCCTCTATGGAGAATAGTCTGGAGAACTCTCAGAAGGCTAGAAATGGGCCTACCCTATGATCCTGCAGTTCCTCTCCTGGGGATATATCCTGAGGAACCCAATACACCCATCAAAAAAGATCTGTGTACACATATGTTCTTAGCAGCACAATTTGTAATAGCCAAAACCTGGAAGTAACCCAGGTGTCCAACAGCAGATGAGTGGCTGAGCAAGTTGTGACGATATATGAGAATACTACTCAGGTATAAAAAATGGTGGCTTCACTGTTTTCAGCCAATCTTGGATGGATCTTGAAAAATTCATGTTAAGTTAAATAAGTCAGAAACAGAAGGATGAATATGGGATGTTCTCACTCTCAGGCAGAAGTTGAAAAACAAGATCAGAAAAGAAAACACAAGTAGAACCTGAACTGGAATTGGCATGTTGCACCAAAGTAAAAGACTCTGGGGTGGTTGGGTGGGGAGAATACAGATCCAAGAAGGATGGCAGAGGACCTAGTGGGGGTTGTATTGTTAATATGGAAAACTGGGAAATGTTATGCATGTACAAACTATTGTATTTACTGTTGAATGTAAAACATTAATTCCCTAATGTGGGCCATTGGCTTGTATGATAGTTTTCCATCCTTTCACTTTGAATCTGTGTCTTGTTGAGTTAGGTGGCTGTCCTGTAGACAGCATATTGTTGGGCTGTGTTTTCTGATCCATCTTTCTATTCTGTCTTTTAATAGATGAATTCAAGCCATTGACATTTATTGACATCAAAGATTGAAGATACTTTAACATCATTCCTGTAGATTTTTAGAGTGTTCTGATATATGTCCTATTTATGGTGGTCTGACTGTTTATAGGAGACCTTTCATAACTTCTTTCAGGGCAGGCGTGGTGATAGTTGATTCTTTCAACTGTTGCTTGTCTGAGAAGGTTTTTATACCTCCATCTAGTCTGAATGACAGTCTAGAAGGATACAGTAGTCTTGGTTGAAAGCTTTTCTCATTGAGCACTCAATAGCTATCTTGCCATTCTCTTCTGGCCTGTAGTGTTTGTGTGGATAACTCTGCTGCTAATCTTAGGGGTTTTCTTCTGTAGGTGACTCTTTTTCTCTTACAGCTTTCAGGATCCTTTCTTTATCCATATTCCTTTCCATTCTAAATATGATGTGTCTTGGTGTCTTTACATCTGGTTTAATTCAATTTGGAATCCTCTGGGCATCTTGAACCTTTATGTCTTTGATGTTGTCTAGACTAGAGAAGTTCTCAGCTACTATGTCTTGAAGAATGCTTTCTTCCCCTACCTTCTTCCTCTGGTAAGCCAATATACACCTAAACAATGTGTATATTGTTTCTTTTGAAGTCATCCCATAGATCTCTGTTGTTTTCAGTATCTCTTAATCTCTTTTTGAGATCTCTGACTTCATTTGTAGTTGTCTGTAATTCATCCTTGATCTTGCTAATTCTGTTTTCAGCCTCACTGATTTTATTTTCTCTCCCCTCTACTGTTTTCTGTAGTTCATCTATTTTGTTGCCCTGTTCTGATACTGTTTTAGCTTGCTCGGATAGTTGTGTTCTTAGCTCAGCTATTTCAGCTTTCGGCTCTAATAACCTTGAAATAATTAGTGTTTTCTTCCAGAGTCTCATTTGTTATTTCTGCATTTCTGATGACAGTTCTTTCAAACTCTTTACTCACTCCTGTGATTATTTCCTTAACTAGTATTTGGATGTTGTCCTCAGTATTTTGTGGTTCAACCTTTGGGAGGCTTTTAGCTGGACTCTTGTCCTGGTTCATTTCTCCAATATTTCTTCCTGTTGGTTTAACCATTTTATATAGTATGTTATGAGGTCCCTCTCTCAATACTTGTCTAATTACTGATCACTCTTGTCTGGATTGACTTGTGTCTAAGCTACTTAAAGAGTTCACCTTTGTTGAAATTAACAGTTGTTTCAATATTATTTCAGTCTCTTGAGTTGGAATACAATGGCTGTTAAAACCTCTTTTGTTCTTTTTCTTCCTTGTAGGCTATGGGAGCCTGAGGGCTTTTAAACTATAAGTAGGCTTCTTAGCTTAATCACTCACTCTTGAACAAGAGATAAAGCAGGATGGGGAGAGATAGCACAGTGGTTATGCAAAGAGACTCTCACACCCCACAGATCCAAACCTCCCCGTTCAGTTCAGCTTCTCTGCCAAGCCAGGCAGCACTGCTGGGCCCTGTGAGTTTCTAAGCAAATCCTGTTTATAGTCCGTGGGTTCTGAGGCAATTTGTCACCATGTTCTCATCAAGAGAACAATGTGGAAAGGCTCCCACTATACAGCTGCATTGCTAGGCTATGGAGGTGTAGCTCTTCGGAGTTCCCCAGATGTCAGCACAGGGCCTCCCCCCTACTGCTCCACCCTCTGAGGGCAGTAGCAATGGAGACTCACAGTTGCATTTGATGAGTCCTATCCTCCCTTCAGCAGTCTTATTGTTGGTAAAACAGATTGGAGGTGATGCCTCAACTGGTAGACTGACTTGACTATATTACCAGCCACTCTATCTCTCCTTAGGCTCCTATCTGTCCACAAGCCACATGTGTTTGAACTTACTGTGATTTGGTGGGTTCCTGAAGTCATTCTAGTCCTGCCTTGTTGTGGTCCCAAGGGATCTTCTTTGTTTTTCCTAGTTGACCTGGGAGGGCAGAGGGGAGAAACACAGCTGCTGCTGCTGCTCTGTAGCCCCGCCTCTGGAATTCCCAAGAATGCTGATTTATAGAATTGTTGTTACAGGGTACAACTTAGTATTTCCCCCAAGTTAGGTGTTGGTATGTGAATTTTTCACTTTTTTTTTTTGCCTTCAGGGCTATTGCACCATGAATCTCCTGGAGGCCATATTTCCCCCCCTTTTGCTGCCCTTGTTATAGCCTTGTTGTAGTTATTATTGTTATTGTTGATGTCATTTGTTGTTGGATAGGACAGAGAAAAATGGAGAGAGGAGGGGAAGACAGGGGGAAAGGAAGACAGACACCTGCAGACGTGCTTTACCACCTGTGAAGCGACTCCCCTGCAGGTCGGGAGCTGGGACCTTGAACCGGGATCCTTACACTGGTCCTTGCACTTTGCGCCACGTGTGCTTAATCTGCTATGCCGCCGCCCGACCCCCTAACTTTTCACTTTTAGCCATCTTATTTATTAGTACTGAATGACTTTAGGGAAAAGTTTGAAATTACATTTTGTTCAAAGTTTAGTTCATTAGTTTTAACTGTATAGAGCACCTAGGAGTGTTTTTATATAATGATGGAAATACCATGAATCAAACAAATTTAGATAGAAGGAGTAATTTACTGAGGTAACTTTCCAACCAAATAAATTAGAATATTGCATGTTCAGAGTGATCTATTTTTTAAATTGCTACACATTTAGTGAGCCACCATAGGTAACCACTTTAAATCAGAATACAAATAAAAGTAAAAAGGGAGTCAGTTGGTAACACAGTGAGTTAAGCACATGTGGAGTAAGGTTCGGGCCCCCGGCTTTGCACCTACAGTGGAGTCGCTTCAGGCGGTGAAGCAGGTCTGTAGGTGTAGGTCTTTCTCTTCCCTCTCTGTCTTCCTCTCCTTCCTCCATTTCTCTCTGTCCTATCCAACAATAATGACATCAGTAACAGCAACAATAAAACAACATGGACAAAAAAAGGGAATAAATTTAAAAAAAGTAAAAAGAAAGTAAATACTGAAGAACGCATTTTTGAGAACATTAAAACCTGAAACTTCTTAGACAAACCCATTCTTAGGCCTGAATTTCAGGAACAGATAAGGTATTTAGTTGCATACAAATAGGCTTATTTGGAATATGAAGGTTAGAATTTTTCTTTTTCTTTATTAAGAACTTATTCATGAGAAAGATAGGAAGAGAGAGAGAGAACCAGGCATCACTCTGGTACATGTGCTGCCAGGGATTGAACTCGGGATCTCATGGTTGAGAATCCAATGCTTTATCCACTGCACTACCTCCCAGACTACAAGGTTAGCATTTCTGAAAAGAACTTTTGTTTTAATTTCTTAAATGATGGGTTTGTCTTTAAGCTTCTAAAAGCTGTGAATCATACCATGACTCTTAAGACTTTGATAGTGTCCTGAGGAGATTCTGTCTACCAGACAAGTGATATTTAACATGAACAATTCCATTACTAGAGACCTTAGTATATAGGATAGGAGTGCTTTGTTAATGTAACTGTGATTTATTGTTGACATGCCTATTTAATTTCATGTCCTTCAGATATCTGCATTTGAACTATATTTTGGAATTCATCTACACATAAAATGCCACCAGCAGTTGGAGGTCCAGTTGGATATACCCCCCCAGATGGAGGCTGGGGTTGGGCAGTGGTAATTGGAGCTTTTATTTCCATCGGCTTCTCGTATGCATTTGCCAAATCTATTACTGTGTTCTTTAAAGAAATTGAAGGTATATTCCATGCCACCACCAGTGAAGTGTCATGGATATCTTCCATCATGTTGGCTGTCATGTATGGTGGAGGTAAGTATACACAAAGGCCTACTGTTTTAATTTTAATCAAGCAGCTAAACCACTGTTATTAGGTAACTTTTAAAAATGTTTTATTTAGTATTTTGAAATGCCATTTCTTGTTTGTTAGCATCACATATTTTATTTTCATTAACAATGACATTTTTTTATTCCACTGTGGTATTCTGAAATAGAAATTTAAAAAAAACAGTAAAATTTCAAATTTTTTTGTTCTCTGCTAAACTCTTGATATAAAACCAGAAGTACAGATTTTTTTTAAAAAAATTGATGATAAAAATGAACACTATTCAGAATAGTTTAGTCTCAGATTATTGTGCTGGTAGAACTAAAGAACTGAATTGAGTTTTTCCTCCTTGTTCTTTGTGATGTTATATGTGCTAAAGGCATTTTTAGCTGTACCCTAAATTTAAAAGTTTTATTATTTCCCCCTTCCATGTTATTTGACTTATACAGAAATGTGACTAGTAAGCTGCCTACTTTACATCATTTAAGACACTATCATAAGGTGAGGGAATGATAGCTCAGCAGGTAGAGTGCATATTGTATGTATGTAAGGCCCTGAATTTGATTCCCAGTACCATGGACAGCACCAAAGGGACTACCGTGGATAATGGGAGTGGTTCTATGGTATATTTTCATTTAAATCTTAGTCTTTCCTTCATTCTGTCTAAATTTATAGAATTAAAAGTTGAATTGATCTGGAAATAACTCTCGGTGGTATCTCACATGCCCTGAGGTGCCATAAGCAGTATTTGAGGAGCAGAGATCTAGCTTAGTAGTGGAATGGGTGCTTTGCATGTGTTTGCATCCAGTACCATAAAAAGCAAAAAAAGTGCTGGAGAGGTAGCTCACCAGGTAGGGAAGTGTGTTGTTGTGTACATGGCATCAGTAGAACTTCTTTATGATGTGTCTCCTATTTCTCTGTCTCTCTTTTCTCTCAAAAGGTGGCCCAGAGTGCTAAAATAGTGCATGTACAACGTACCAACTCCACAAAGTCAAACAAAATACTTGTTTCACTTTGGAAAGTCAAATCAAAATTAGGCCATAGAAGTCAGAACCTACAGCAGTACTTAAATATATGTAACTGTTTAGTTAACAGACATTCTAAAGCCAAGTGTATATATTTATTGGGATTGACATTGTGTTAGCACATGAAACAGGAATAAGTAGCTACTTAAATAGGTTATTTCATAGCATAGAAGAAAACAGTAAATTGTTTGCCTTAGGATAAACTAGAGTGGAAAGGAAGACATACTTATCCATTGCATTTATATTTGTTTTTGCACCTTTTAAATTGAACATTGCCAGTTTTATCTCTCTTCAGTATTAAGAGCCAAATTTACAAGTAGGCTCAAAAAATAAAAAGGAAATTTGGACTTTAATTTTTAAGGGTTAATTTTGGAGACTTAATTCCACCTACCACAGTTTCTTATCATTATTTGACTGTGGTGACTTGAAGAAATTGATACAATTCTTGAGGTATTCCAGGTTGTCTACAACTAAGAACATTGTACATTTCAATTCTGAACTGCCAGAACTTGAGACACTGGCATTTTGCATCAAAAAGTAAGTGGTGTCAGTTGTGCTTAATTCCCCTTGACACCCTTTGAGGGAACAATTCCCTCTTTTGTCCTCATCCAGAAATAACTAGCACATTTCTCTGAATTTGTGTTATAATAGGCCTATAAACTGTACCTGTCTCTATTTTTAATGATACCTAATTGGGGCCATCTTTCCTATAATAACTTTGAAGACAAATGGTCTGTTTATCATAAGATTTGTGTGAATTTTTACTCGATTTGTTTTGATTGACTCCTAAGTAAAATGACTTTAAGAATAGTATTACCTTAACAACTGCTATCCTTTATTTACTTACTCTTTTGTTACCCTTGTTGTTTTCTTGTTGTAGTTATTATTGTTGTTGTTGTTGGATAGGACAGAGAGAAATGGAGAGAGGAGGGGAAGACAGAGGGGGAGAGAAAAAATAGACAACTACAGACTTGCTTCACCACCTGTGAAGTGACTCCCTTGCAAGTGGGGAGCCGGGGGCTTGAACCAGGATCCTTATGCCAGTCCTTGCGCTTTGTGCCACTTGTGCTTAACCCGCTAAGCTACTGCCTGACTCCCCTGCTATCCTTTAAATTTGCCTTTGGGCCACACTATGAACTGTTTTGAACTGTGAATACTTTTTTAAACTAGGGGAAGAAATCTATCTAGTTGTCTACTTTTGGTTTGTTTTGGTAAGTTAAAGTTTAAAATACTGTAAATTTGATAACACAAACCTCTACTTTACAGAGTCAATACTTTGATTTTTATGATATTGATCATATAAATCTGTTTCATGACTATATAGAAATTATTTCCAAACTAGCTATAACTTAATATTTTCATGAAGTGACTTTTAAGAGCCGGGTGGACGCACACGTGGTAGAGCACACACATTACAGTGTGCAAGGACCCAGGTTCAAGCCCCTTGTACCCACCTGCAGGGGGAAAGCTTCACAGACTGAAACACTACTGCAGGTGTTGCTGTCTCTCCTACCTCCTCTTTCCCTATCAATTTCTGTCTCTAACTAAAACAAGTAAATAAATTATTTACATATATAGATAATATCCTTAGTTAAGCCTCAAGTCTCCCCCCCAGCCTGTTTTTTTTATTTATTTAAAAATAGGAGACATTAACAAAACCATAGGATAAGAGGGGTACAACTCCACACAATTCCCACCACCAGTCTCCGTATCCCATCCCCTTCTCTGATAGCTTTCCTTTTTTTAAAATATATTTATTTATTTATTCCCTTTTGTTGCCCTTGTTGTAGTTATCGATATCATTGTTGGATAGGGCAGAGAGAAATGGAGAGAGATAGAGAAGATAGACGGGGAGAGAAAGATACCTGCAGACCTGCTTCACTGCTTGTGAAGTGACGCCCTTGCAGGTGGGGAGCTGGGGTCTGAAACCAGGTTCATTACGCCAGTCCTTGCACTTCGTGTCATGTGCACTTAATCTGCTACACCACCTCCCGACCCCCAGCTTTCCTATTCTTTATCCCTCTGGGAGTATGGACCCAAGGTCATTGTGGGATGCAGAAGGTGGAAGGTCTGGCTTCTGTAATTGCTTCCCCATGAACCTGGGCGTTAACTGGTTGATCCATACTTCCAACCTGCCTCTCTCTTTCCCTAGTAGGGTGGGGCTCTGGGGAAGCGGAGCTCCAGGACATATTGGTGGGGTCGTCTGTCCAGGGAAGTCTGGTCAGCATCATGCTAGCATCTGGGACGTGGTGGCTGAAAAGAGTTAACATACAAAACCAAACAAATTGTTGAGCAATCATGGACCTTAAAGGCTGGAATAGTGCAGATGAAGTGTTGGGGGGTCCTCCATTTTGTAGATAGCTAGTAGGCATATTTTAGTTATATTCCAAAGGGCCTGTGGTTATACTAGTTTTTTTGTTTGTTTTTTCTCTAAGCCTGAAATCTGATATGCAGGTGGATCTAAGTTATTGTCTGGGGAGGTGATGTCATGGTTGGAAAAGGGACAGAAAGCTGAATCAGGGAAGAGAGTAGCTTCCTAATATGGGAAAGGGGTATAAATATTGTTGACTGCCCTCAGCCTGTTCTTAACCCAATCTCTTAATACTTGGTCATCTGAAACAGGATAATACTAAGATACCCAAAGCTGTAATTCCTTCTTACTTACATTACATAACTTAAATGTCAGATCCCTGGGGTCAGAGCTTGAGTCCTTAATACTATAATTTTAAATAGTACTGCGAGAATGTTAGTAAATGTGGACATTTCTATAGTGCTTACAGACGTAGTCACCATGTGATCAACATTATGTTTTGACTGTGTATATTCTGTATATGTTTTAAAATATATACTTACTAAGTGTCAGTCCTGGTGATGTAATATAGAGCATATGACTAATAATGCTGTATTGCATATTTGAAAAGTTGCTGAGAGTATGATCTTAAAAGGAAAAATGTTTATGGTATGAATGTTAATTATACTAGTGGTGATCATTTCACAGTACATGCAGAATAGTATCATTATGTTACATTCCTAGAATAATTTATATGTCAATTTAAAAAAGTAAAGTAGAGCAGGAACAAAAAAAAAATCACTATCTTCTAAGGAGCCAAATTTAGAATAAACAAAACAGGATCAAAATTTACTGTACTGGTAGAAGAGAAACATAATTTATGTGTCTTGTGCTTTGTAACATATTTAGTTTTAGCAATACACAGTATGTAATGGTGACAACATGGACTAGATTTGAAACTCTACTCTTAAGAGCTTTGTGATTTTGCAAGTTCAAACATCAGTTTTTGTATTCTCTTTCCTGCTGATGCATTGCAGTAACCCTTTGTTATTTTCAGTCATTTACTTTAACCAGGCAGACAAATCAGAGAATCATGTACAATTCAGTCATTTGCACAAGACAGTACTCATGAAGTAGAAACATAGTATTTTATAAATGCATAAATGAATTTAGTGTCGTGTATAATCAACAAATATTATTAGTTGAAGAGATGTGTTCCAGCTTTAAACCACTATTTGCTTTGGATAAGAGCTTTTATTTTTAGAAAGGATTACTGGTAACACCTACTTGTAGCAAGTAAGAAGCCATATAATTTTTGTATTGAAAAAACTGAGATGTGAAGTATATACTGTTTTTCTTCCCAGGTTATAACACTTCACCTTTTACCTGGCTCCTTCTCTCTCTTGAAGAAAAATGATTTTTTTATGTGTATATATTTTTTTTACTGAGGAAATTTGGTTTTTTTTTTGTTTTTTTGCCTCCAGAGTTATCACTGGGGCTCTATGCCTGCACTATGAACCCACTTTTCCTGGAGGACATTTTTCCCACTTTCGTTGTCTTTGTTGTTGCCATTGATATTGTTGGATAGGACAGAGAGATCAAGAGAGGAGAGAAAAGACACCTGCACACCTGCTTCATTCCTTTTTTTTTTTTGCACCTTGATGGTTATGGTGCCTACTCCTGGGGGCGATTTTTCCCATTTTGTTGCCCTTGTTTATTGTTGTCGTTGTTATTGCTGTCATTGTTGTTAGAACAGAGAGAAATTGAGAGAGGAGGGGAAGACAGGGAGGAGAGAGACACCTGCAGGCCTGCTTCACCACTTGTAAAGAGATCCCTCTGTAGGTCGGGAGCCGGGATCTTGAACTGGGATTCTTAACGCTGGTCCTGTGCGATTAACCTGCTGCGCTACTGCCTGACCCCTGGAAATTTGTTTTTCATTTTGTTTATTATTTTATTTTGCCTCCAGGTTTATCACTGGAGCTTGGTGCTGGCATTACGAATCCACTGTTCCTGACAGCCATTTTTTTTCCTATTTTATTGTATAGGACAGAGAGAAATTGAGAGGAGGGAGGAGAGGGAGACACCTGCATACACCTGCTTCACCACTTGTGAAGCAACCTCCCTGAAAGTGGGGAGCCAGGGGCTCAAACCAAGATCCTTGCTCGGGTCCCTGCCTGCACTTCATATTATGCACTTAATCCAGTGCACCACTGCGTGAAATCTGGTTTTCTTAAATGATAACTATACCCTATCCCTTTGAACTCTTAGGCCCAAGGATATTTTCACTATTATTTTCTTCTTTATTTATCATCACTGGGCTTCACTGCTCCAGGCTGACTTATTCAGATAGAAAGATGCTACAGCACTGAAGCAATTGGAGCTGGGCTCAAGCCTGGGTTGTACTCATGACAAAACAAACACACTACCCAAGTGAACTATCTTGCTGGCTCTTGACCCTTATGTCATTTAATCTTGTACTATAAACATTTTTTTTCATTCTGTTAGTACTATTGGAGAGTAGTATAGTGAGAACCAGATTAACTCTAGTAGACAATTCATTCCAAAACTTGAAACATCTAGGTATAATTAGGAACAAATTTTATTTTATTTGAAGTTGAGATGTCCTAATTGCAAAACTGTTTAAATACTAGAAAAGAATAATTTATCCTGTTTTCTTCTTAAAAAGAAAAAAACACAATATAAATGTAAACAGTGCTCTAAAATTATATGGGTGAGTGCTGGAGAGATAGTCCATTGTGGGGCGAGGGAGTAGATAATGTATAGTTATTCAGAGAGACTTTTATGCCTGAGGCTTCAAAGTTCCAGGTTCAGTCTCTTGCATCACCATAAGCAAGAGCTAAGCAGTCTCTGGTTGAGAGAGTGTGTGTTCATTGGGTGAGAGGTGAGTGCATTGCCATGCACACAGCCAGTGTTCAAGCCTTAACACCACATAGGAGGTGCTATGCACTAGAGGAAGCTCTGGTGTTACAGGGTCTCTTTATATCTACATGAAAAAGCTATATGGAACAGTGAAATCACATGTATAGGGCCCTGACCCAGGATGGGGGGGAGGGGCAATCATAGCACTGTGCTTACCTAAAAGCAAATTTATTTGGGGGAGAGCTCACACTTGATATATGCTGTTACTTCTGAGCCAGTTTTTTTTTTTTTCTTTTTCAATTTTTCTTCATTTCAGATATATATAGAAACACCTTAGAAGTTCTTCCAGTACTGTGGTGCAGGCACCTCATGCATGGTAACAAGTGTACTCTGTAGAACTTCCCCTTGGCACCCCCTTCCAAATTAAAACAGAACTTATATATATCCTAGATACATTGAAAATCTTAGGACTATCCATTACCAAGATGTTTTTGGCATGTTCTTCCTTTTAAGAGAAAGAGTAGGATAGAATCTTTGTCTAATTTTATTCAACATTTCTAGATACAGAAGATATGAATAGAGCCCAGTCTAAGTATCAGACCGCACAAGTCGTTGTTTTAAGTTTGATGTAACCCAACAGTGCTCTTCAGCCCCTTTTCCTCCACGTTTTTTCTCTGCTTCAGTAAATAACTTTGAGTCAAGGGGTTTTATCTACATGCCACCAAGACTGTGCTGCTGACTTCTGCCACAGACAAATTTATTTATTTTCAGATTAGAGAGAGGTAGAGAGGCAGAAAGAGTGAAAGACTTCAACACCGAAGCTTCCTTCAGTGCAGTGGGGGCCAGACTCAAACTTGGGTCATGCACATGGCAAGGAGCAATTTCACCAATCCTGAAAGTGAACTTTAAAAAGCACTTGGTTTTGGGGGTTGGGTGGTGGCAGAGTGGGTTAAGCACATGTGGCACAAAACGCAGGGACCGGTGTAGGGATCCCAGTTTGAGCCCCCGGCTCCCCACCTGCAGGGGAGCTGCTTCACAGGCGGTGAAGCAGGTCTGCAGGTGTCTATCTTTCTCCCCCCTTCTCTGTCTTCCCCTCCTCTCTCCATTTCTCTCTGTCCTGTCCAACAACAAACAACATCAACAATGGCAATAATAATAACCACAACGAGGCTACAACAACAAAGGCAACAAAAGGGGGAAAAAATGGCCTCCAGGAGCGGTGGATTCATGGTGCAGGCACCAAGCCCAGCAAAGCACTTGGTTCTAAATTACTTGTGGGCAACCTTCTGGGTTAGCAGGTCAGGAGTTTCAGATACATAAAGCCACATTCTCATATTACCTTTTAATAAATGTTTAAAATAGGAGACATAGTACTTTGTTCCATTAATACCTTTAGTGGGAGTGAAGGAATAGGTTTCTTTTAACTACTAAATTGTTGGTTATATCTTAGGTCCTATCAGCAGTGTCCTGGTGAATAAGTACGGCAGTCGTCCAGTCATGATGGCTGGTGGCTGCTTGTCAGGCTGTGGCTTGATTGCAGCTTCTTTCTGTAACACTGTATTTCAACTCTACATCTGTATCGGAGTCATTGGAGGTAAGTTGCTTTTGATTTATACATTTTCTTTTTTATAATTTATTTGGCTAGAAACAGCAATTGAGAGAGATGGGGACGATGAAAAGGGAAAGACATTTGGAGCACTACTTCACTACTTGTGGAACTTTCTCCCTCCAATGGGGACCAGAGACTTGAACCTGGATCCTACATCTTGGAGCCTGTGCTCTCTACCAGATGACCAGCCCCAATTTATACATTTCAAATATTATTATATTGCTGATGGTAGGGTGTGGGGGAGTCTGCATGCACATGTACACACTGGCTCTTTAGTATTTATATTCATCTTTCAAATCTCTTCAGTGTAGTTCCCTATTTAAAGTAGTAGAAAAGGTGAACTCACTTTAAACTCTTGCTATTATTAAGTCACTAATAAAGTAACAGTAATAATTTAAAATAATTTACCAGAAAAGGTAAACTTTTAAAGATGTTGCTGTTGACACTAAATGCTCATTGTTAAATGAATTGGCGGAGATAATTGCATCTCTGATGCTAAGAATGATCAGTAATGGTAAATCAAATGTTTCTGAAACAATGCAGTTCGTCATTGATTATTATTCTGACAACACATCTTCCTACTGGTAAATAAGCTTCTGAAACAAATGTGTTAAACAAATGTGTTAAACATAAGAATTACTTGATAGAATATCCAGACAAATTACTGATAAAGTTCTAATAAGATCTTGATGTCTACCCTTCCAAATTCAACAATATATCATGAATTTTTTACCAAGTTACTAAATATTCTAATCAATAACATTTTTAATCTGTTACTTGTTTTGAATATATGCATCTCATAATTTGACCAGTTTCTTAGTTAATTCTCAGATATCATCAGTAAGTAGTATTGCACTGATAGCCCTCTCTGAGCATGAGTGTTTTCTTGGAATAAATTTGTAAAAGTGAAACTGCTGTGCTTTTAAAATAATTATAAATTGACTTCCAGAAAGATCATTCATTTGCTGATGGACACTTAAGTTGCTTCCAACTTTAAAATATTGTTAAGGCTACTGCTATGAAGATGGGTGTGCAAATATCTGTTCCCAATCAATTTTTTGCTGTTGTATTTTGTTTCAATTTATTTTTAATTGCTTTCTTGTTTACTTATTTCTGAGAGAAAGATGAGCAACAGAGAGAAAGGCCAGCACTGCTACGTGGTGTCAGAAATAAAGCCTAGAGGACTCCCACCAATGTGTCCTGGAGCTCCGCTTCCCCAGAGCCCCACCCCACTAGGGAAAGAGAAATAGGCTGGGAGTATGGATCAACCTGTAAATGCCCACGTTCAGTGAGGAGGCAATTACAGAAGCCAGACCTTTTGCCTTCTGCACCCCACAATGACCCTAGGTCCATCCTCCCAGAGGGTTAAAGAATAGGAAAGCTATTAGGGGAGGGGATGGGATATGGAGTTCTGGTGGTAGGAATTGTACCCCCCTCTTACCTATGGCCTTGTCAGTGTTTCCATTTTATAAATAAATTAATTTTTTTAAAAAGCCTAGGACCTCATGACCTGTATCTGCTGAACCACTGCCCTGATCTCCCAGATTTTTTTTCACCTGTCTTTTTTCATTAAAAAGTATGCTTTAGAGCCATTTTAATCTCCAAATGAAAGCCACTGACATTTTCATTGGCAACTGTTGAAACTGTTTCATTACCCCAAAACTTTGCCTACCATTTAAAATCGTCTTAAAAATCGTCTTACCGTTCAGGAAAGTTAACATAATTATAATCATATAAATTGCACATTTTGAGTTGTATCTTTTCTAGTAAAGTTATATTCTTTATTTGATAACTGTCTTCAATATTTTCCATGCTTATAATGATCCTTCAGATGATTTTACTAGGTTCATCCTTCACAAAAGTGCTATGTGCCTGTTTTACAGCTAGAAAATAGTCATTAAAAGGTCAACATGAAATTTGAACCCAGGTAGTATGTCTTTAGAGCCCATACCTTAAACTACTATGTAATATATTCTCTAACATGAGGGGTTATGTCTATATTTTTTATATTTCTTTCATTTTTAAGTTAAATAATTTTAAGTATATCTCTATTACAGTATGGTTCTTTTTTTTTAATTCCTCCCCAGGTATGGGACTTGCCTTCAATTTGAATCCAGCTCTGACTATGATTGGCAAGTATTTCTACAAGAAGAGACCATTGGCAAATGGACTGGCCATGGCAGGCAGCCCAGTATTCCTCTCTACCCTGGCCCCCCTCAATCAGGCTTTCTTCGGTATCTTTGGCTGGAGAGGAAGCTTCCTAATTCTTGGGGGCTTACTATTAAATTGCTGTGTCGCTGGATCCCTAATGCGACCAATTGGGCCCAAGCCAGGAGACACAAAGAAACCTGGTTACAAAGAAGCCCTTCAGGAAACTGGCAAATCTGATTCAAAAAAGGGGGTAGCTGATGCAAGTACAGATCTTATTGGAGGAACCCCCAAAGCAGAGAAACGAACCGTCCTAGGAACAGTTAATAAATTCCTGGACTTATCTCTGTTCAAGCATAGAGGGTTTTTGCTATACCTCTCCGGAAATGTACTCATGTTTTTTGGATTGTTTACTCCTTTGGTCTTCCTTAGTAATTATGGCAAGAGTAAGCATTTCTCTAATGAGAGGTCTGCCTTCCTTCTTTCCATTCTGGCTTTTGTTGATATGGTAGCTAGACCTTCTATGGGACTTGTAGCCAACACGAAGTGGGTAAGGCCACGAGTTCAGTACTTCTTTGCAGCTTCTATTATTGCAAATGGAATGTGTCATATGATAGCACCTTTCCCATCCACTTATGCTGGGTTCTGTGTCTATGCTGGATTATTTGGATTTGCATTTGGATGGCTCAGCTCAGTATTATTTGAAACACTGATGGACCTCGTGGGACCTCAGAGGTTCTCCAGCGCTGTGGGACTGGTGACCATTGTGGAATGCTGTCCTGTCCTTCTGGGGCCACCAGTTTTAGGTACAGTATATCTTAACTTTTTGGGTCTGTTAGCATAAAATAGGCATGCATAGAGATTGGGAAGGTGACAGAAAGCAGAAATTAGTGAACTTGTTTGATGTCAGAGTACAAGTCTTTATCAATTCTGTATCCTCAGTGCTAGCAAAATATTTAGCATAACATTGTTCAAATACTCAAGAGCTGAATTCAATCAGCCATCAAAAATATTAAATATGTGGTTTTTAATATTTTTTTCTGATAAAATTAGCCAGTTCATTGTAGGAATAAATACAACTATTCACTATAGTTTGGGAAGTGGCATAAATGTACAGGGATTACCTCATTAAGTTCCAAAGTTCTATCCTTGGTCTTTATGTGTTAGAGTGATGCTCTCAAGTTTTTTGTCTCTCCCATTAGTAAGTTTTTTTTTTTTAAGTTTTGAGCTGGGGTGGAGGAAATAGCATAACCCGACTCCCTAACTCTAGCCTTCTAACTGGTTTTCCCACAGACATTCTAGTTCTCTATCTCTTAGAACTCCCCAATTACCTCCCTTCTTCATAAGATGAAGACCAAATTCTTAATGTGGCCTTCATTGCCCTGTATGGCTTTACCTACCTTTTTATTCTACTTAGTTTCCTCCAATTGCCTCTTGGTTTCTCTACTCCAGCAACATAACCTTCCTTCCAATAGCCACCATATGTTTCTGACCCCTGCATTTGTCTACCAGTTCTCTGCTTGGGCTCTTTTTTTCCAAAACAACTCCTATCCTTTAAGTTTCAGCTTAATTTACTTTAAGAAAAGCCCTCCTGGTCCTACTTACGGGGCCCAGCTTCCTATTTTCTGTTTTCCAGCCCCCCTGAAGCACTTCACAGTTTATAAAATATTTAATATCTGTATTCTCCACTGGATGATACATGTTATCTCTTTGGCTTGTTCTATCCTTGACCAATCCAACCCAGTACTGTGGTATCCATAAAAGTCAGTGTCACTGAGTGAAGGATACTCTTTAATTTAGAAGGCCAGGTAGTGTCAGAAAGTTTTTTATTATAGAGTAAGGGTTTTCTTTTATAGACTGATTTGATGAGATGCTAATAGATTGTACTATAACAAGGATTTCATGGACAAAAATCATTTGGAAACATGGGTTTTAATACAGGCCCCTCACAAAACCTTTATTATTATGCATCATCAGTCAATGCATAAGCTATGCCAGCCTCAGTTAATTTGACTTTGAAAACATAAGAGTGTTCTTATAGCACTGTGATAAGTTTGAAATTCAAATTCAGACTTTAAAACCCAGTCTGTTTGACTGACTTGCTTAAATTTGTCTGCTTCATTTGTGTATATAGAGAGTATATAGAGCTGGTTTCAGTGTTTTAGCATATGGTTAGTGCCACCAAATGCTCATTAGGAAATGTTGATGTTAAGAGTGAGAGAAGAAATAGCTGCAGCACTATTCCACCACTAATTAGTGAAGCTTCCCCTTATAGGTGGTTATTGGGAGCTTAAACCCAGGTCCTCAGACATGGTAATTTCTGTGCTCTACCAGGTGTGCCACTGTCTGACCCCCTAAAAGATCAGATCAATTTTTTATGACATATATATTTATTAACACAAGATAGAAATGGAGAAAACCTGAGGGTCACTTGGGCACATGGGATGGTATGGGTTGAAATCAGGGCCTCATGTTTCTAAGTTAATTCAACATCCTACTCCCTGTGCCACTTCCCAAGCTCAAGATCATACCATTTTCAGCAATCCCTTTCTTAGACTAATTCTTCATTTCTAGGCTTTTGTTGGAAGATTGGTTTAACATGGTTTTGTGTGTGTTTGCTTGCTTGTTTTTATATCCTTATGTTTTATTTGGGAAAGGTTGTAAGTACTCACATTAACTTTTTAATATCCTTAGGTCGCCTCAATGATGTATATGGAGACTACAAATACACCTACTGGGTATGTGGCGTAATCCTAATTTTGGCAGGTATCTATCTTTTCATTGGCATGGGTATCAATTATCGACTTACAGCAAAAGAACAGAAAGCGGAGAAGCAGAAAGAAGAAAATAAAGAGGAAGAAACCACTATAGATGCTGTTGAAAAACCAAAAGAAGTTCCTGGTACTACAGAGTCTTTAGAGCAGACAGGCATGGAAGAATCCACCAAAGATGAGAGTCCAGTCTGAACTCGGGGAAGAAGGGTAAATGGAGCAGCTCTTTTCCCAAGATATCTGAAAATACTCTACTGGCCTGCGATCTACCAGTGGTGCTCAATGCAAATATGGACATTTGTGTAGAACTCATACCAGGTGTTCATTAATGGAATTTTTGTTTCACTCCTTACCAATAGCTTGAATTAAATATGCCATATCTGTTGGGGAGTAATTGGCAAAGAATGGGGGAAGGAAATCTTTTTTTTTTTTCTCTCTCTCGTTCTCTTTTTTTTCTTGCTAATCTTAGCTTTTAACAGTGTCATGGAAATTATAATGATGTGCCTTAAGTTTTAGTTTTTAGAACTTTAGGGAGCCTTAACTTTTTTAAACCATTCTGCTGAATTCATCTATTTTGAGTATTGCATTAAAAGGAAAAATAACTTGTTTGAGAAAAATTTAAAATTAATCTTGCTTCATTATTTGTAACATTGTCAGACACTGTCACTGAAAAAAATATAAATTGAAATATTATTCAAAGGTTGGGGGTTATAAAATCCTGGCTAAAATATTTTCTACGCATCAGTAGTTGTTTTGCACATGTGCCTGTAGCCATGTACTTAGAAAATTTAAATCATAAAACTTTGAAAACTTATTGGCTATTCTAGAAACACTGTACCCAACACACCTCCAGTATCTTACCTTGGAATGTTTATTAGAAGCCAAATGCTTAAGAGTTGGTTTCATTAGGTAGACTATTTTTGTTCCCTTTTTAAAGACAAAATTTGAGTGACTATTGATCATTGCTCTTTGCAGATCACTTTTTTTTTCACTTCACAAGTTTGTATTGAAACATACAGATAATTGTGCCTCCTTAGTGCAACATATCTAACATGTATACATTTCAGACAGTTGCCAGATTAATCTTTAGTTTTTCCAAAACCTCAGACTATGAATCTTGGATCTTTTATTTCCCCTGGGAATTTTTGCCCTTTGATTCATAGTGATTTTATTTATACCTGCCTCTAGCTTATGTGTACAATATTCAGTGTGGTCGCCCATCCCCCAATGCTGGCTAATTGAAGAGGCAAGTCATAAAAATAAGATTGGTAGAAAAATTGCTAAGTGTGCTTCATTTAAATAACTCATTTTCTGAGAAGGCCTTAAAATTATGTTTTGCTTAGAATTACTGAACACATTCTGACTCACCACACAGATTTTGTGACCCTGAGAAGTAAAGAAGGGGATTAAATATTATGATAGGAGGGAGAATAGACCAGAATGAAAACTGTAAATATTTTTTAACCTAATATCTTATAAATTGAGGCAGGAAGATAATGGTAAACATTCAATAGATTATATTCAGTGCATTTAAAAATATCATTGTAATTGACAGAATGAAAATGTAGATTTAAAAAGAAAAAGACCTTGTATAAAAGACTGGCTTTTCCAAATAAACTTTTTTTAAAGAAATGTTTAAGTATTTATTTTAATGATGAAAACATTGATGTCTTCATTTTTGTTATCAACATTTTATTCTTACTGATATTAAATTGCCTCACATGTTCTTTGGTAGTTGTGATTTAATACAACAAACCCCCCCCTTATCCTTTAAGATAAGCAGGAGGGGAATTTTGAAATCATCTCTGTGAAAACAGCTTGAGCAGTTAACTTTAAGAACATAATGAAAACACCCTTTCCTTGTGGCAGATGGAAGAGGAATTTCAGCAAGAAGCCTGCTATGATTATTGGCAGTCTTGGCTTTATTATGGATTCTGCTATTTTTCATGGATAGACTCCTCTGTGTGCTTCTTTCCTCTTAAAAAATAAAAAGTTTCTATTGGTAAACTAGTATAAACAAAGGAAACTAGAGTAAAGCCAGGGGCAGGGAAATATCTCACATACACTTTACCAATGCTCAAGGACCAGCATTGGCCTAGCAGGCAAGACATGAAAGGGAAGCTCCATGAAAGATGGAACAGTACTGTGGAGTTTCTCCTGTCTATCTCCTCCCCCTATCTCTCTGAAATTGAAAGAAAATGTAAAGTCCATTGGAAACAGTGGAACTGTGTGAGTCTCCAGCTCAATTTAAAAAAAAAAAAAAAAAGAAAAGCAGGTACATAGGATACATCTCCCTCATTTGAATGGTTGACCAATATCCAAATTTAAAACTCCGCTTAGAGCTGAAGAGATAGCTTACCTGGATAGTGTGTTTTTTTGTCATAAATGCAACCCAAGTTAAAAGTCCAGCCATCACCACATTGATAAAAGCTTTGGTGCTGTGATCTTTTGAGTGCTATCTGTAATGCAAATTCACAACCATTTTATTAGAAGAAAAGCAAGAGTTAAAAACAAGTCAATCCAGTCATGGGCCACATGGAGCAAACCTAAAATAGACTTTCTAATTCCCACACAAAATTCCCTAGTTTCATCTGCTGTATTCCTACCTTTGGGTTCCTGTTTATCAAACAATTTGTCCTACTTGATATTGTAACCACCTTCTAGCCACCAAGTTGTAGATGTTACCAAGATGGCAACCTGACTTCATTGGGAAGAGAACCTCACCAATGTGTCCTGGAACCTCACCTCTCCAGAGGCCTACTCCACTAGCGAAAGAGAAACAGGCTGGGGTTATGGACCTGCCAACACCCATGTCCAGAGAAGCAATTATAGAAGCCAGACCTTCCACCTTCAAGCCTCCAGTCCCCACTTGTAGGGGAAAAACTTCAAGAGTAGTAAAGCAGTGCTGCAGGTGTTTTCTCTTTTTTCTCTCTCTTCCCTCCCCTGTCAATTTCTCTTTGTCTATCAAAATTTAATATGTATTAAAAAGGGGGGGGGAACTTGGTTAGGGACATAGCATGATGTCTGTACAAAAGACATTCATGCCTAAGGTTTTATGGTCCTAGATTCAGACTGGCACCTTTATAAGCCAGAGCAGAGCAGTGCTCTAAAAACAAGGCCATTTAATATGTTTGTATCAAAAGTTTTATGTTGGTTTGCAGAATGATAAATTGGGTTTGTATAAAAAGGCTAAATGTCTGGGTTTTACCTTCCCTATCAAATGGGTCACAGTATAAAAAAAATCAGTAATCAAGTGTGTTCCACCCCACCCCCAAATTTTTGCTTGGAAAGACTGAGTAAAGATTAACAGTAAATATGCAACTTTGCAGTATGACTTGTTTTAATAATCAGGTCAAGCACTTACCTAAGAGATTTGAAAAAAGTTAATGCTAGATTTTTGTCACTATGAAAACCCTATTTGACATGAAAAGACTTTGTCTCTTTTTTAAATTTTTTATTAGTGATTTAATAATGATTAACAAGACTAAGATAACAGGAATACAATTTCACAGTCTCCACCACCAGGGTTTCATGTCCCACCTCCTTCATTGGAAGCTTCCCTGTTATTTATCCCTCTGGGAATATGAACCAAAATTCTTTATGGGGTGCAGAAGGTGGAAGGTATGGCTTCTGTAATTGTTTCTCCACTGGACATAAAAAGTAGAATTGATAAAACAGGAACCCAAAGGTAGGAATACAGCAGATGAAACTAGGGGTCTTCGTGTGAGAAGAATTAGGAAATCTGTTTTAGGTATGTTTTGAGCAGCCCATGACTTCAGTAATTTGTGCCTGGACGTGACAGCTACCATACAGGTGGACTAAGTATTGTCCGGGAAGATGGTATTAGAGTTGAGAATAGGAGTCGAAAGCTGGATTAGGGCAGAGGGTAGCTCCCAAACATGAGGAAAGTCTATAAATACCATTAACTGTAAACCCCATCAATCTGATCTAGGGCCCATTTATATTCATATTTAGCATAGGATCCTGGGTAGCGTGTCAGTCTGAACATGCAGACCATGGTCACGGCTGGAAACACTAGTCTACACTCATTTCAGGACCAGTTTTGTTCAAGTAGATGAGTAGGTTGACCCAGCCTCCCTGGAAAGACAACTCTTGAGAATGAGACTTGGGGAGGAGTAATATGTATATGCATAGGGTACCTTTCTCCTTAACTGAAACAGCACTGATTTGCTTACTTTTAAGAAAAAGTCAAAGACTTTTGACCTGGCTTGCCTAGAAGAGATTGGAATGACTTAAGCAAAGGAACTGAAGCCAACTTGTTAATGGTATAGGCTGTCTGACTTTAAATTGAGGCTATGTGGCCTCAAACAAGTTACCTAGCTTCTCCGAGTAAATGTGATTGTTTTGTGTTTTCAGATAGAAACAGGTAGAGAGGCAGAGAATGAAAGATTACAGCACTGAAATTTCCTAAATTGTGGTGGGCCTTTTTTTGTTGTTTTTCCCCCCACATATAAGCTATGTAGATGTCATTTATCAACAGGTATTTACTGGTTCCATATGTGACAACATTGATCTAAACTTTGAAAATTCAGTCATGGACAAAATAAAATAAGTCATCTCAAATATATTATTTTCTCAAGGAAAAAAAAAACTAAACTTTTTGTGAGGACTAAGTAAATGAACACAGCATACTGTCAAGTGCCAAGTAGTACTGAGTGTGCTTGTTTGTTTTTACCAAAACACTGCTCAGCTCTGATTTATAGTGGTGCTGGGGAATTGAACCTGGGACTTGCATGAAAATCTACATTACCATTTTGCTATCTCCCTAGCCGTAGTGCATAGTCATTTTATTTATTTATTTACTTGATAGGAAAACTCAGAGGAGCTAGCTGGGTGTGGTGGTGTGCACCTGTAGTCCCAGCTACTTGAGAGGTTGAGGCTGGAGGATCGCTTGAGCCCAGGAGTTCTGGGCTACAGTGCGCTATGCCAATCAGGTGTATGCACTTAAGTTTGGCATCAATATGGTGACCTTCTGGGAGCAGGGGACCACCAGGTTGCCTAAGGAGGGGGTGAACCGGCCCAGGTTGGAAATGGAGCAGGTCAAAACTCCCGTGCTGATCAGAAAAACAGAGGAAAAGTGAAAACAGGAGAGAAAAAAAGTAACACCTGCAACATTGTCTCATTACTCAAAAAGTTTCTTCCCTGCCCAGATGGGACTGAGTGTTTGAAAAGTCACTTTTTAAATTCATTTTAATATTTATTACCTTTTGTTGCCCTTGTATTTTTTATTATTGTAGCTATTATTGTTGTTACTGATGCCATCGTTGTTGGATAGGACAGAGAGAAAAGGAAAGAAGAGGGGAAGACAGAGTGGAGAGACACCTACAGACCTGCTTCACCGCCTGTGAAGCAACTCCCCTGTGGGTGGAAGGGGGGTGCTTGAACCAGGATCCTTACGCTGGTCTTTGTGCTTTGCGCTACCTGTGCTTAACTTGCTGCGCTACCATCCAACTCCCATAGTCATATTTTTTAACCAATGTAATAAATACTATGTATTTTACATTTTTATTGATGATTTAATAATGATCGACAAGATTATGGAAAAACATATATATTTTTTCTTTTTTTTAAACCAGAGCACTGTTCAACTCTGGCTTATGGTGGTGCAGGGGACTGAACCTGGGAATTTGGAGCCTCAGGCATGAGAGTCTCTGCATAACCAATATGCTATCTAACTTCTACCCCCACAACACAGTTGTTTTCAAAGTAATTGAGTGGTTTGGGAGATGGCACAGCAGTGCAGCTCAAGGGTCTTAATTTGACCCTCTGCATTGCCTATGCCATTGCATATGCTGATTTTCTCATGCTGATGAAGAAGTACATTTTTTAAAGATATATTAATAATTGAAGTCTGCAGAAACCAGGCAGTGGCGCACCTGTTTAAGTGCTCACATTACAGAGTGTTAAGGACTCAGGTTCAAGCCCCTGTTCCCCACCTGCAATGGAAAAGCTTTGTGAGGACTGCAGGTGTCTGTCTCTTCCCTACCCCCCTCTTGATTTCTATCTCTATCCAATAAATAAATAAAACTAAAAAGTAATAAAAGTTAAAGTAATTTTTAAAATAATTGAAATCTGCTTGATTATTCACAAATGCAGTATAGTGTCAAGTAAAACAAGAACAGCTAGTAAAATATATAGCATATCAGAATTTATAAAGGACTTTCAAATATATTCTTTTAAAAAATGAAAGCTGAACTTTAAAAAAAATTACTTCTTTAAAAATTATTTCTTTATTGGGGGATTAATGGTTTATTGAACAGTAAAATACACTAGTTTGTACATGCATAACATTTCTCAGTCTTCCACATAACAATTCAACCCCCCACCAGATCCTCTGCCATCATGTTCCTGGACTCTGAGGTGTGTGTGTGGAGGGTTCAGGTCCCCCATCCCAGAGTCTTGTACTTTGGTGCAATACATTATTTTAAAATGAGATTTAGAGCAAAAGAGAAAGAGGAGAGAATAAAAAGAGACAGGAGAGAACGAGACTAGTTCCAGTTTATGGTGGTGCTGGGAACTGAACCTGAGACCCCAGAGCCTCATGCATAAAAATGTTCTGCATACCATTATGCTGTCTCCCCAGTGCTTGCAAAATTCTAGTGAGGTGAGCATAATGAAAAATAACAACCCTTTATCTGGATTTTCATCATTAGCAGGCCATCTTGCTGTCAAAAGAACACAAGAAAGGAGATCCTCTGCAAATGAAGTCTAAAGGTTTGGGACCAGGTGATTGCTTCTCTGCTGTACATGCACGCTGACAGATTGATCCATACTTCCAGCCTGTTTCCATCTTTTCCTAGTGGGGTAGGGCTTTCCGGTGGTGGGGTTCCAGGACACACTGTGAGGTCATCTGCCCAGGGAAGTCAGGTTGGCATCATGGTAACATCTGCAACTTGGTGGCTGAAAAACATTAAGATATAAAGCAGAGCTGAGCAAGTGGTAGTACAGCGGGTTAAGCGCACATGGCCTGAAGCACAATGACCTCAGTTCGAGCCCCTAGTTACCTACCTGCAGCGTGGTCACTTCACCAGCTGAGAGCAGGTCTGCAGGTGCCTTTCTCTCACCCTCTCTGTCTTCCCCTCTTCTCTCAATTTCTCTCTGTCCTATCCAATAACAATGACAGCAATAACAACAACAATGATAAACAAGGGCTACAAAAGGGGAAAAATAGCCTCCAAGAACAGTGATTCATAGTGCAGGCACTGAGTTCCAGAGATAACCCTCAAGGCAAAAAAAAAAAAAAAAAAAAAACCACAAAGCAAAAAAAAAAAAAAATTGGTTAAAAATCAAGAACCTAAAGGTAAAGAATAGCAGATGAAATGTGGGGTCTTTGTGTTACAAGAAGCTAGGAAGTCTGTTTTAGGTATATTCTGAGGGACCCATGTCTACTAATTTTTGCCTGAGCCTGACAGCTAACACACAGGTGGGCTAAAAGTATTGTCTGGGAAGATGGTGTCAGAGCTGAGAAGAGGAATAGAAAGCTGGATCAGGGCAGAGAACAGCTCCTGGATATGGGGAAAGTATATAACTACTGTTAATTGCAAACCCCATCGATCTGATCTGGGGCCCATATTCAGCATACGGGCCTGTGCAACCTCTGCATCACTGCAGGTCTGAGCTCACATTCTGAGGTCATAGCTAGGCTGCACTCACTGCAAGTCAGTCTTCCTTGAGTGGCAGAGTATGTTGATCCAACCTCCCTTTGGAGAATGGGACAATTTCTACCACTGTTGTTGTACATTGAGTATTTGCCCATTTATTTTAAGGTCCCATGTTTCTTTCCAAGTCACACATTACTACATCCAGATGTCCCTCCCATTTTCCTCTTCTCTCTTCAGGTCCTGATAGTGTCTCTCTTTCTATCTTCCCCTTCCTTCTTAACTTCTCTGTCTCTAATTTTTAAAATAAAATATTAAAAACAAAAAAACTAAAGGCTGTACTAGACTGAATTCTTGAAATGCACAGGAGTGGAAGAGTAGTCCTGGGTGATCTTGAAGGGTGAATGATAACCAATCGCTCAGGCTCTGTACCAAAATGAATAAAATGGCCCATTTTCAACATTCTAATACAATCCTCTTCATTGGCTTTGGAATTCATAATGTGCTTTTTTCACTTGTGGATTTCCTTTCCTAATATGCTTTACTGATTCCAGAATTAAAAGTTTGCATTTCCTGAGCTTACTCTGGCCAGTTCCCAAGAGGAAATGGCCAGAAGCCATTAAGAAGCCAAGAGAGAATCTGGGCTGGGATTAAAAATTACCTGGTGTGCTGATAATCTGTGTGTATAATTATGAAAAGAAGGCTGATAGTGGTTATCATCAATGCGATTTATCATCCTTTTCATTTTTCCTTGTTGCTCTTTTCCTCCTTATGATTTAAAAAGACCTGTGTGCTTTTGTGTTAGGTCCTATTTATAAAAGCTTTTCAGATTGGAGACTTTTTTGAGGAACAATTTTTTCCTTTTGAATTCCAAGTACCATCTTACTTTTCAGATGATAAGAATGATTAAGAACAGGCTTGCAGTGGAGAATTTGATGCACTGCACTGTGAAGGCGCTCAGCTAACTTCTACCTGTGCCCTTACCCATCCTAACCTCTCCCCATTCCACCCCTCACAGTAGTACCTCATCAGTGGCTAAAGTGAGTAGTATAAAGTGCTTTACTGTTTCTCCCTTCCAAGGCCTTGTTTTCTTTCCCCCCTGTTTTGGGCTTGGTTTTAGAACCAGTGAGCCCCTACTTCCTTTTTTTTTTTTAAATACAATTATGAGAGCATACCAGAGCATGCTCTGGCACATGCAATGCTGGGAATCAAACTTGGGACCTCATGCTTATAAAATCCAGCATTTTTGCCACTGTACCACATCCTGGGACATGAGCTGAATTCATGTCTATTTCTTCTACCTTCAATCCAGCTTCAATATTGCCACCAAAATAATTATATATATATATATATTTATTTGTTTTCCCTCTTGTTGCTCTTGTTTTTTTATTGTTGTAGTTATTGTTGTTGTTATTGATGTTGTCATTGTTGGATAGGACAGAGAGACATGGAGAGAGAAGGGGAAGACAGAGAGGGGGAGAGAAAGATAGACACCGGCAGACCAGCTTCACCGAATGTGAAGCAACTCCCCTGCAGGTGGGGAACCAGGGGCTCGAACCGGGATCCTTAAGCTGGTCCTTGTGCTTCGTGCCACCTGTGCTTAACCTGCTGTGCTACCACCCGACACTCCAAAATAATTATTTATTAAAAGACCAACTCTCCCAGCTTCTTTTTCAAGATCAAATAAGAGCAATAACAATAAAAATAACTTTTTATTTTATTTCCTTCACTTTTAATTAGCTAATTTATTTTATTTGATAGAGCAGAGAGAAATTGAGAGGAAAGGGGGTTAGAGAGGAAGAGAGAGATCTGCAGCACTGCTTCACCACTCATGAAGCTCCTCTCTCCCTCCCCCCCCATCCCCAGCCCTGGCCCTGTAGGTGGGGACCCCAGGCTTGAACTTGAACCTGGGTCCTTGAACATAGTAACACATGCACTTAACCAGGTATGCCCCTGCCTGGACTGGGGCACCCAGTTAAGCATACATATCAACAAGAACAAGGACCTAGGTTCAAGCCCCCACTCCCCATCTGCAAAGTGAACGTTTCATGAGTGGTGAAGCAGAACTGAGGTGTCATTCTCTCTCTCTCTCTCTATCTATCTATCTATCTCTTATCTTCCCTTCCCTCTCAATTCCTCTCTGCCCTGTCAAATAAAAAATAGAAAGAAAAAAGGAAAAAATAGTGCTGAGAGTGGTGGATTTGTAGTGCAGGTACCAAGCCTCAGCAATAACCCTTGTGGAAAAAAATAATGAATACATGTCTATCTAACTCATTAGTAAGAAGAGAACCGATGAAATTTTACAACTGTTTCAAGTATGACTTGGACTTCTGAAAAATTGTTCTCTACTGAACAAAACTGATTTCAATGAGTAAGAATAAAAATTTCCTCTCAAAGTAAGAGGTTTCACATAAAATATTCATTCACAAGATAATCACTATTAATTCTTCTGAAAAGTTCATCATATATATATGTATATATATATGTATATATATATATATATCAATCTATCTTTTTCTGAAAAGGGACACTGCATCACATATCAGACAGGAACCCTCAGAAACATAATCAGCCCTCTGTAGATCAACTTCTATCTCTGCTGTTACCAAATAGCCTGGCAAAAGGTAATCAAATATCTAGATTGCTCTAGTGGCAGCTGACAGTTCCCAACATTCCATTGACAGAGCATCCATTAAACCTTTTCCTGGGAGTTGGGCAGTATCGCAGCGGGTTAAGCGCACGCAGTGCAAAGCACAAGGACTAGCATAAGGATCCCGGTTTGACCCCCCAGCTCCCCACCTGCAGGGGAGTCGCTTCATAGGTGGTGAAGCAGGTCTGCAGGTGTCTGTCTTTCTCTCCCCCTCTCTGTCTTCCCCTCCTCTCTCCATTTCTCTCTGTCCTATCCAACAAGGATGACATCAACAACAATAACTACAACAACAATGGAAATAATAAGGGCAACAAAAATTAATTTAATTAATTAAAAAAAACCTTTTCCTATTTTTTAAACAAATGGACATATCTGGATTGATCATTTTGTTAAGTCCATAGTTGTTTTTATTGTATTTCTTTGTCTATTGGATAGAGACAGAAAGAAACTGAGAGGGAAGAAGGTGATAAGAGAGGGAGTGGTCCAAGAGGTGGTGCAGTGGATAAAACATAATACTCTCAAGCATGAGATCCTATGTTCGATATGGTAGCACATGCACTGGAGTGATGTCTGGTACTCTCTCTCTCTCCTACCTTTCTCATTAATAAATAAAATCTTTTTTTAAAAAAAAAAGGGAGGAGGGAGGGAGAGAGACACCTGCAAGACTTTCACCACTTGTGAAGCTTCCACCCTGCATGTGGGGATCAGGGGCTTGAACCTGGGACCTTAAGTATGGTAATGTGTGCTCAACCAGGTATGCCATTGCCTGGACCTGCCTTTTCTTATTTTAAAGCCTTTAACAATTTTCCTTAATACCACGTTTCCTCATCATTTCTTAAAACTCTACCAAACTCAGTGGGTTAAGCACAAGGACCTGTGTAAGGATCCCGGTTCGAGCCCCCAGCTCCGCACCTGCAGGGGAGTCACTTCACAGGCGGTGAAGCAGGTCTGCAGGTGTCTATCTTTCTCTCCCCCTCTCTGTCTTCCCCTCCTCTCTCCATTTCTCTCTGTCCTATCCAACAACGACAACAACAATAATAACTACAACAATAAAACAACAAAGGCAACAAAAAGGAATAAATTTTTTTAATTAAAAAAAAGCAACTCTAACAAACTGAAGCTTGAGATGAATGGGGACAGCATGCAAAGTGAGAGCTCCGTTTTGACTTGAGGGACTGGGGCAGCTTCGGTACAAGTTTACACTGGAGAGAGGAAGCAAAGGCTTGTTTTTTCTGAGAAGAGCATCCAGAGGGCCATGTGGGTCCTGGGTGCACTGGCCTTGGCAAGTGTTAAATATAGCTCTGTCCTAGCCCTGGACTAGCCTGTGAAGATAAAGAATGACTGGGGCCTGGTGTCTGTTTTCAAGAGGCTCTCACTCCCATTGGGCAATAAAAAGAAATCAAGGCTTCCAACAGTGTGATAAGGGCAATAAAGGTCCAGGAGCTGAACTTCAGGCACTCCAGTGAACTAAGAGTTTTCTGGGGTCTGATGAAAGGCCCAAGGCAAAAGAGATACCAGGGAGCCTACAAACCGTCTAGGAGAAATGAGTGAAATTTTTCTGTTCTACACTCATGAAAAGCCTCCCTTCCCTTCATGCCTTTTCAGTAGAATAAGTTGGCAGGCAGTGGCAGTGGAGAACTTATGTCTGAGTTCTTTTAAGCCTCCAGGAATGGAAGTCTTTACTATTGGCAGGGGTGACCCTGTAATAGTCCCAAAGTTTCACCTAGGGAACTAGTACTATTAAAGTTATTGCAAAGTAAATGGTGTGGGTGGAGGTAGATAGCATAACGGTTATGCAAAGAGACTCTCATACCTGAGGTTCCAAAGTCCCAAGTTCAGTCCCTCCCCCCCCCCACCACCACAAACCAGAGCTGATCAGTGCTCTGGTAAAATAAATAAATAAATAAATAAATAAATAAATAAATAAATAAATAAATAAATAAATGTAAAATAAAAGTTGATTCTTTAAAAATAAATAAATAAATAAGGAAATGGTGTTCAGAGGCCTGGCAGGTAGGACAGTGGATAAAGCACTGGGCTCAAGGTGCTAGGTTCAATCCCCAGCATCACATGTGCCAGAGTGATATTCTGCTTCTCTCTCATAAATAAATGTTTAAAAAATAAATAAATAAATGTTCTTTTGGTTGAAAGAACATTTGTTGTTGGTTCATCAACAAGGAAAATGTGCTCTCCCCCAGGTGGCTGGCAGGTAGTATCTGAATATGCTTGTTATACAGTACCATTCATTTGTTAAATATATGAAGAAAATGAAGACAAGAAAGCAAGAAGAAGAAAGGGGGGAAAGAAAAGAGAGAAAGGAAAAAAGAGGGTCAACTGGGGAGTTGGCTCAATAGGTGGAATACATGCCTTTCATATCTGAGGCCCTGAGTTCAATCCCAGCACCATACACAAACACTAAGGTCAAAACTGGGTGAACTCCATGGGTGGGTGGAGTGGTATTTTTAACATTCTTTTTTCTCCCTCCTTCTCTCAGAAACTATAAAATAAAAAGTGGGCTGGGGGTAGGGATGATGGTGGTGGTGGTGGTGGTGGTGGTGAAGTAGTTAAGTGGTAGAGAATATGCCAGAGGTCCTGGGTCTGTCCTCAGTAGAAAATTTTAAAAAGGGGGGGAGGGGCTCGGGCAGTAGCGCAGTGGGTTAAGCACACGTGGCGCAAAGCACAAGGTCCGGCTGAAGGATCCTGGTTCAAGCCCCTGGCTCCCCACCTGCAGGGCGGTTGCTTCACAAGTGGTGAAGCAGGTTTGCAGATGTCTGTCTTTCTCTCCCCTCTCTGTCTTCCCCTCCTCTCTCCATTTCTCTCTGTCCTATCCAACAACAATAACAACAACAACTACAATAATAAAACAACAAGGGCAATAAAAGGAATAAATAAATATTTTTTTAAAAAAGTGAGGGCTAGGACAATAGCATAAGTAGCATAATGGTTAGGCAAAAATACTTTCCTGCTTAGGGCAACAAAGTCCCAAATTCAATCCCCAGCACCACAGCAAGCCAGAGCTGAGCAGTGCTCTGGTAAATATAAATAGATTAGTAACATTTGAAAAATTAATGCAGAGTATTCAGCATGGAATCTCTAGGGAGAGGGGACTGGTCTGACTGCCCTGCTCAGTGTCCTCGGATGGGCAGCAGAAGAATGTTCTTTAAAACCTAGAGTCATCAAACAATTCCTTTGGCTTACTTTTCTCTTCACTAGATAACCCTTTGACCTCCACTATACTTTGAGCTGCCTAACAGGAACATCCGGCAGGAACATTCCAGTCTGAGAGCTGTCTGTACTCTACCTATGAATTTGGTGTACAAATTAGCCTCAGATGTTCCTAAGGTTCACAGGCTCCATTCAACCCAAACTTATACTGAGAGTTCACCAAAGTGACGCCACCCAAGCTGGCCTCCTGACCCCCAGGCCTGGTGACACCTCCTCCTCACTATCTACCCCTGAGACTTTGCACTGATCACTGAAGTGGTTCTGCAATCACCGCTGATCTGTATTGGCAAACCCTGGTCCTACCCAGGTCCAAGCCTAAATGTGGCACCCTGATGGCTCAGTTCTTTCTCTGCAGCCTTCCTGCCTTACACATGCCATCTGGGTCAACCTAAGCATTTGGGACAGTCCCTAGGAGCCCCAGCTGCTGTGCTTTGCAGGAAAAAGCAGACACTTCAGGAATGTGTTCAGGACCTACCAGCCCCACCCTCCTATGGCCTAGAGGCAAGCTGAGCTGGAGCCCCTGCCCTTGCCTAACACACACACACACACACACATTCACCCAGGTGTGTGGCTGAGATCAGTTCTCCTCTCAGTTTCCTCAATTGTCAAATAAGGATAACAGCAGTTTCAGCCAGTGCTCAGCACAGGAAATAAATACCAATGAGGTATTTTGGCCAGAAAGTATATATATATATACATATATATATATATATATATATATATATATATATTTTTTTTTACCAGAGCACTGCTCAGATCTGGCTTATGATGGTGCATGGGACTGAAACTGGGACTTTAAGGCCTTATGAGAGTCTCTTTGCATAACCATTATGCTATCTACCCCTGCCTGAAAGTAATTTGTTACAGAAGGTTAGGTGCTTATGGGGTGGTTAGTGGTTAGATGGAGGGTAAGGCTGGATCTGGAGGGTCTGCTCCCTTGGCCTGGGCAAGAAAGGAGGGTTCCAGGCCATACAGACAGCAACTATGATCCAGGCAATGCTGAGGCCAGAGGTGGAGATGCATGAGGAAAGCTGAACTTCTGCAAGGTCCTCTTGCCAGGAGGGAGGAGCCAAAGCATCAGGAAGACAGCTTCTAGCTCCTTTCCACTTTCCATACCTCAAGTGAGAGGCTAAGCATTGGTTTGCAATAATGCACCTTTTATCCTTCCAGCACTCTTAAACGAAGTGCAGGAAGTGTGGTCTTAGTGGTTATCACTACTGTGATTATCGTGCTGTACCAGTCCTGGGCTAGGTCCTACCAGGGCCCTACCCTGAAGTAGTGATAATGACTGAATCACAAAGGAGAGTGATCTAGGCAAAAGCCAACACAGCTCAGGGAGCTAGCTTTGAGGGTGGAGGGGAGCAGGCACCTGGGTCATTCTTCACACCAGCTGTCCAGCAGTCATGGTAGCCAACATGAGGATTGAAGGGGAGCCAAATATTAACCAAATCAAGCAAAAGGTAATGGGTGTGTGTGTGTGTGTGTGTGTGTGTGTGTTTCTGACAGCGAAGTTCCACCTTCAGTGGGGAGGGTTCCATGATGGACAGTACATCTTGCATATGCAGCGTGGTAAGTGGGGGGAAAGGTGAGCACTGAGGTTGAAAGGGAAAGCAGATACCACACTCTCCTAGAGCTCTATGTGTCATTTTGAAGAATTTGAACTTGATCCTGTAACCACTGGGGAGTCATAATGGATGTTTCAGCACAGAGAAGTGTCATCACCATTCTGAATTCAGATACCAAGGCAAGGCCAATGAAACAGTTCACTTGGATAGTGCGTTGCTTTGCCATGTGCATGAACAAGGCTCGAGCCCGGCCCTCACTGCACTGAAGTCTGTCAATCTCTCTTTCTCTCTCCCTCTCCTTTCCCCTCTCCCTTTCCTTCTCCCCCAGTCTAAATAAATAAATAAATAAAGCCACTTTGATGTGGTTTGCACACCAGGCTAAAGGAAGACAGGACGGCAGCGGAGAGTTTTGGCTGTGATTCTGCCACCGTCTGTGCTGGAAATAATCATTGCCGAGAGAAGGGCAAGGGGAAGGGCAGCACATGCAAGGGAGGTTAGAAGTGTTCAGGAGCAGGACGGGAGCAAGAGAAGCCGGGGATCTGCCCCAGCAGACACATCCAGAGGGTGGGGCCCCATTTACTCCTGGCATTTGGTCCCAGGGAGGTGCCCACCCAAAGACTCCCTGCCTCCAGACTGAATTCACAAAAGGCCCCTTCTCACCCATAAACTTTAAAGCCTGCTTGCAATTCAGTTCCAGTAGCTTTTTTAAAAAATGTTTTATACTTATTTATTTTCCATTTTGATGTCCTTGTTTTTTATTGTTGTTATAGTTATTACTGTTGTTGTTGCTGATGCCCTCGTTGTTAGATAGGACAGAGAGAAATGGAGAGAGGAGGGGAAGACAGAGAGGGGGAGAGAAAGACAGACACCTGCAAACCTGCTTCACTGCCTATGAAGCGACTTCCCTGCAGGTGGAGAGCCCAGGGCTTGAACCGGGATCCTTATGCCTTATCCTGTAGCTTTTTATTAAGCAACTATGATGTGCCAGGAACCAAGGAGGCTGCCCTGCCTCACCTAAGTAAGTTATAGAGGTTCAAAGAAGGGTTGGGAGGTTGGGGGGAGGGTGAAGCAGAAGGGAAAAACTGTGTATATACAGTCTACATTCAGATTTCTGTCCTGGCCCCAGCATTGGAGAGACGGTACCTTTGACTTCTTTTTTTTTTAATATTTATTTATTATTTATTCCCTTTTGTTGTCCTTGTTGTTTTATTGTTGTAGTTATTGTTGATATTGTTGTTGTTGGATAGGACAGAGAGAAATGGAGAGAGGAGGGGAAGACAGAGAGGGGGATAGAAAGATAGACACCTGCAGACTTGCTTCAGCAACTGTGAAGCGACTACCCTGCAGGTGGGGAGCGGGGGCTCAAACCAGGATCCTTATGCCGGTCCTTGCACTTTGCGCCACGTGCGCTTAACCCGCTGCACCACCACCCGACTCCCTGACCTTTGACTTCTTAACCGACAGGTAAGTACAGGGACATCATCATCAGAGCCTGAGACAATCTCCCTGGCCCCCAAGCCTGGTCTGTCTGTTCCCAAAGTCCTGTGTCCCTTCTGCTGCAAGATCCCAGATAAAGGGAGAGATGGACCAATCTGCATACTTGCTGTCTGCCATCCAGTGGATTCAGTCTTGGGGATCCAGGCTCTTTTCAAGAGAACTAGTAACCCACTACTGCTGAGCAGTATTGACACATACTGACATTATCAACTTGGCAGCACAGCAGTGCAGGCATATTATGAGATTGCTATCGTCTCATCCAAAAGGTGAAAGACTTAGAGTCATCCTTAAAAGATCTTAGGCATTGGAAAATAATGACAATAACAGCTCTTACTATTTTTCTTTCTTATGATTGAGAAGTGTTTTACAAGGCTGTTGTCATAGGGGTACAGTTTCGCATCTCCCCATGATAGGTATCAGCATACTTCACTGTCCACAAAATTTTTAAGTGATTTTTTTTAATGAGAAGTTTCTTTATTTTGTTTATTTATTGGATAGAAACAGCCAGAAATTGAGAGAAGAGGGGAGATAGGTAAGAGAAACAGAGAGACACCTGCAGCCCTACTTCACCACTTGTGAAGCTTTCCCCCTGCAGGTGGGGACTGGGGGCTTGAACTTGGGTCTTTGTGCATTATAAAATATGTGCTCAACCAGGTGTGCCACTACCCAGCCCCTTAAGCCCCTTTTTTTTTAAGAATTCCTTTTTAAAATTTATAATTGTATTTCATTTTATTTTACTGGATAGGACAGAGAGAAATTGAGAGGGGAGGGAGAGAGACACCTGGAGACCTGCTTCACACCTTGTGAAGCTTTCCCCTTGCATGTGGAACCAGAGGCTTGAACCCATGTCCTTGTACATTGTAATGTGTGCACTTAACCAGGTGCACCACCACCTGCCTCTCCACTATTTTTTTTTTTTTTTGCCTCCAGGGTTATCGCTGGGGCTCGGTGCATGTGCTACAAATTTACTGCTCCTGGAAGCCATTTTTTCCATTTTGTTGCCCTTGTTGTTATTATTATTGTTACTGCTGTTCAATAGGACAGAGAGAAATCGAGAGAGGAGGGGAAGACAGGGGTGGGGGAGACAAAGATAAGACACCTGAAGACCTACTTCTCTGCTTGTGAAGTGACACCCCCCCTGCAAGTAGGGAGCCCGGGGCTCAAACCAGGATCTTTACACAGGTCCTTGCACTTCATGCCATGTGTACTTAACCTGCTGTGCCACCAGCTGGCTCCCTCCATTAATTTCCCTCCCTCTACCATAGGGCACTGGGCTCCCACCTCCTTTCAAACCCCTCCCATTTTCCCTTTGTGAGTCCTTGAGTCTGCTGAAATAGACCAGTTAATTAATTATTCATCCTGCTCTGATTTTATTTTCCCTTCCTCTGATTCTTAAGACCCACCTATGAGTGAACTCATCTGGTATTTGTCCTTTTCTCACAGAATATGATCCTGGTCAGGTCAGTCCATGTTGTAATGGCCCTTAGAATTGATCAAGCAATCTACATTCCTACTCTCTTAATCTTCAGCGAGCTGACTGTGTTTCCATTTTGCATGCAATGAAACTGAGGTTCAGTTAAATAAATTATTCATTTAAGGATATGTTTCAACTCAGTGGCTGGACCAGAATTTTAACCACCCCGGGGCATTTATTAATTTGTTTACTTATTTTCAATCATTAGAGCCTTGCTCAACTCTGGCTTATGGCAGTGCTGGGGACTAAAAGTGGACCTCGTAATCTCAGACATGAGAATCTACTGCATAAACCATTGTAGTATCTCCCCATCTTGGGTATTTTTAAAAATTATTTTATATTATTATTATTATTTATTTTTTATTGCCACCAGGGTTACTGTTGGGGGCTCTTGGTGCCAACACTATGAGCCCACTGCTTCTGGCTACCATTTTTTCCTTCTTTCTTTTCTTTCTATTTTATTGGATAGACAGAGAGAAATTCAGTGTGGGGGGGACAGATAGAGAGGTAGAAAGAGAAAGACACTTACAGCACTGCTTTATTGCCCTACAGGTGAGGACTGGGGTTTGAACTCGGGTCCTCGAGCACTGTATCACATACACTCTACCAGGTGTGCCACTTCCCAGTCCCTGTTAGCTTTTCTCACTACTATATGGCCACTAGTCTTTCTGGACACACATCCACCCACCCACCCCCAAACACACTCTTTCTGCAATCCTGCTACTCCTGAGACTAGTCATGTCCGAGAAAGATGTTGTGTCGTTGTGTTTACACATCTCTCTTATGAGTGGCTGTCCCTGGGAATCAAAGTTCCTGGAAAAGATAGAGTGAATAAACTCACAGTGAAGCTACTGATGGGAAGGTTTGATGAGGAGGCTGAGACATAGAAAGAGGGGCCTGATAGAGCCCTGTGAGCTCTCCCTCGCCAGCCAGGCCTCTTCTAAGCACACAGTGTCCCATTCTTGTCTCTACCTTGTAAGCAGCCCCTTAGGACCTGAGGACTCCTGAGACTTGCTAGTCCTCTTGCTCTAATCCTGAGAAGCCTCAGAACTACTGCTCGCCCAGCTCTACTGGCCTGAGGTTCCCACCCAGGGTTTACTTTCCACCGACCTTAATGCTCTCAAATCCCAGATTGACACACCAGGCAGGGGATAGCCTGCAGAGCTTATTCATGTGCAGTAGCTGTCCAGCGACCTTGGGGGGTGAGGCTGGGGTAGGAGAAGGCACACCACCTCTAGGACAAGGTAAATATCCCTCCTATAGAAGAAAAATAATTATCCTTCTATATCTCTGAATTCTTGGCCAAGACCCCTGTAATAAAGACAGATTAACAAGAGAAAAACAAAAATTGGAAGTTATTACTTTAAACATGTAAACCTCATAGATGTGTTAAAAATATATAAGTGAGACCCCAAGGAAATGAGTTAACTTTGTCAGGTAGTCACTAGCTTAAATATAATTTTAACAAATATAAATATTAATATACCAATAATACATATTAACAATAAACATTTTACAAAAATAAAAGAGGAAGGCCAGTTAGAGGAATTGACTAGGAAAGGGAGGGTAAACAAGGATAAGGTTTAGTTTGGGACCGGGCATTGGCACACAGGGTTAAACTCACATAGTGTGAAGTGCCAGGACTAGCCCAGGATCCCAGTTTGAGCCCCTGGCTCCCCACCTGCAGGGGGGTTGCTTCACCAGAGGTGATGCAGGTCTCCAGGTGTCTGTCTTTCTCTCCCCCTCTGTCTTTTCCTCCTCTCTCCATTTCTCTCTGTCCTATCCAACAACAATAATAGCAATAACAACAACGGAAAAAAGATGGCCTCGAGGAGCCGTGGATTCATAGTGCAGGCACTGAGCCCCAGTGATAACCCTGGAGGAAAAAAAACAAGGATAAGGTTTGATATACAGATTGAAGTCCACCTTCTCCAGTGATTTAGATTTCTCTTCCTAGCCCAGTAGTTCCCCCTTAGCCTCCTTTTTCTTTTCTTTTCTTTTTGCCTCCAGGGTTATTGCTGGGGCTCAGTGCCTGCACCATGAATCCACTGCTTCTGGAGGCCTTCCCCCCCCTTTTGTTGCCCTTGTTGTAGCCTTTTTGTGGTTATTATTGTTGCTGTTGATGTCGTTTGTTGTTGGATAGGACAGAGAGAAATGGAGAGAGGAGGGGAAGACCGAGAGGAGGAGAGAAAGACAGACACCTGCAGACCTGCTTCACCGCCTGTGAAGTGACTTCCCTGCATGTGGGGAGCTGGGGGCTCGAACTGAGGTCCTTACGCCACTCCTTGTGCTTTGCACCATGTGCGCTTAACCTGCTGCGCTACCACCCGACCCCCTTCTTTTCTCTTCTTTTCTTTTCTTACCAGAGCACTACTCATCTCTGGCTTATGGTAGTACAGAGGATAAACCCTGGGACTTTGAAGCCTCAGGCATACCATTATGCTATCTACTCCTGCACCTCTTCTTTTCTCTCCTTTTCTTTTATTAGAGGCAGACACACACACACACACACACACACACACACACACACACATTCCATAGCACCAAAACATCCTTCAATGAGGTGGGGGCAGGGAAAACAACACACTATCCAACTGAACTATTTCACCACTTCCTAGGCTCTGTTTCTCTTTCTGTGATTTCAATGACCCCCAGTCAGTTGTGGTTGGGAAATATTAGGTACCATAAGTTATTGTGAGGGCTGGCAAAATAGATCACTAGGATAGTGCTTTGCTTTGCAAAGTACACCACCCTGGTTCTAGGTTGGCCTTTACCACATTGAAAGAAGTTCCTGTGCTGTGGTCTTGATGACTCTCTAACTTCCCACTCCCCTCTTCCCTTCTGTCTCCCTCTCCCCCCTACCTTCTTTTTCTCCCTCTCCTTTTTTGCTTACCTACCTCTCTGTCTATATCTTGGAAAAATATTTAGAGAGGAGAGACACCACATTCATTAAATTTGATTATACTACTGCTATTATTATTATTATTTGTGTTTATATCTTTTTAAAATATTTATTTTTATTGGATAGAGACAGAGAAATTGGCAGGGAATGGGGGGATAGAGGAAGAGACAGAGAGACACCTGCAACCCTACTTGACTACTCGTGAAGCTTTACTCCTGGAGATGGGGACCAGGGGTTTGAACCTGGGTCCTTCAGAACTGTTGTAATGTGTGCACTTAATCAGGTGTGCCACCACCTAGCCCTTTGCGTTTGTATCTTATTGTGCTTACTTTATAAATTAAATTTCATTGGTATCTGGGTATAAGAAAAACAACATTTCTAGGGTTCAGCTGTATTTTGGGTATTCTGGGTTTGGAATGTTTCCCATCCCTTCCCCACCCACCATAAGGGACTACTATATGGAGACTGAGATGACTTAACAGCTGAGCTTTTTTTCCCCCACTGCTTCACTGACTGTGAAGCTTTCCCATGCACGTTGAAACTGGGGACTTGAACCAAAGTCCTTGTACATGGTAACAAGTACAGTTAACCAGGTGCACCACAGTCCAGTCCCCAAAAACCTGAGTTTCTTGTCGATAAGGAGGAGACCCAAAGGGAGGAGCATAGGATTTGTTTGTTAGGCCCCATGTTCCATCCTGGCTCTGCAAGCTTTGATCTCAATAAATAAATAAACTGCTTTAGTTTTTTAAAAAGGAGACTCCCTTTATGAATGTCAATTTCTCTTTCAAAGGTGATTTTTATTGTATTTTCAGAGCTTCTCCTGTGTCTGTTTCTCAAAATACTCCTTAAAGCCAAAAAATGCATATTTGTGGTGGATATTCTGTTGCCCTTCACCTCCCTCCCCAAACCTGGGCTTCCTGCCACAGCTCCAGGCAGTTTTCAAGAAGAAAAAAAGTGTCCTGGTCTAAAATGAGATCAGTGGTGTTCCCTGGGTCATAAGACCTCTGCCGGGCTACGCCTCCAGGCATACTGTGGTGACACCAGGTCCCTGAGCAGCCTGGCTGGATGGGCTCCGAGGCTTGACAGCACCGTGGATGCTAGCTGCTGTCCACCATGAACCTCCACTTGCTGGTGGAAGATGCTGAGGAAGCCCCCAGGCATCCCCTCCCGTGGTGGGAATGGGGAGTGGGACTTGACTCAGATGCCCCTGATGAGTACCAACCTCAGTTCTGGGGGAAATGACCTATCCCTTTTCATGTCCCAGCTCCACTTGCCACAACACCCTTGGGAAAGTCCACACCCACACCCACACATCTATATAGTCACTCTTAACACACTTGCTCACCTCACACAACCAATAAAACATGCCCCTCCCCCACGCAGACAGCCCTGCCACCCATGCGCACACACTCCTGGGCCTGAAAGCCGTCTGTGTGCCCGGCTGCCGCAGGAACTTCACACTCACCTTTAAGGCTGAGCCATTCAGGAAGCCTGGAAAGAGAGGCCAGTCTGTGGGCACGCAGTACCTCTCCGCCCTTCCTCTCTCCCAGAGGTCTCCTTTCCAAAGTCCCTCCATACACCCTGGCCACCCCAGACTGGATGCGACAGTGTGGGGCGCCCCCTTGTGGACCAGAGCGCCCCTGCAGTCTCAGCACTCGACTAGCTCCTGCACCTGCACATGCGCCCCTCCTAGAGCACTGAGCCACCATCCATTGTCATATGCTTCTCATCTTCTAAAACTGGCATTTCATACCTATAAAACAACTCTCAATTTTCTCTCTCACTAGTGCTTGCAGATGTGATAACCACTGCACCATCTTCCAAGCTGCTCTTATCAGGTATTTAACCATGATCCTTTTAGTCTTTTTTCATTCACAGTTATTATTTAATTATAACTATGATTATTTTTTTTGTCATTGCCATGATTTCACTGCTCTGGACCAACAGTTTCTGACAGAACGAGAGGTTGGGGGAGGGGACAGACCCCATAACACGGAAACTTTCTCAAGGGTTGTAGTAGTCCCAGGTGGTGTACTGGAACCTGGGTTGAGCACATGGCAAAATAAGTATTCTTCCAAGTGAGCTGTCACACTAGCCCAATTGTTTTTTTGAAAATACTTAAAAGCAGCTATAATTGATTGTTCTGTGAAGACAACACTTGATAAAATTCGAAACTATACCTTTATGTTTAGCAAGAAAATCCAGAATTCAAATGGATAAACTGAATTCCTTCAACTACTAATCCAAAGATCAAGTCAAGCAAGAATTTATGACAAGGAACTGAGTGAACTGATAAAGGAAGATTACTGTTTTTGTTTCAGATACTGCTGGTTCTTTAATGTCCTGTTTTCTGGATAAAAGACATTTCTTTCTTGTTTTTCTTAGGTTGTTTGTAACTTTACATTTTTGGCATACTATAATTTTGCAAATAATAAAGTAAACATTTTTCCCTTTACCTGCTCCCTCCAGAATTTGAGGTCACTCACTTAGAATTATCTTCATAACAATATAGATATATTTTGTGTACATTCAATAAGAATCTGTTCTTGTAATAGAACACAATTGAAAACACTGACTATATTATCAACACTTTGAAATATCAAATTTGAAAATATGATACATACATAGGGGTGGGGGTAGATAGCAGACTGGTTATGCAAAAAGACTCTTGTGCCTGTGGCTCCAGAGCCCCAGGTTCAATCCCCCAGCACCACCATAAGCCAGAGCTGAGCAGTGCTCTGGTAAAAAAAGAAAAAAAAAGTTACATAGAATCAGATATGAGTAGATAAAGAACAAAGACTGGCTTTATGGAACCAATTCTATAATCCTATTGGAAAATAAAGAAACTGACCTGGTTCTAAGCTTACAGATTTCTTTGCCTTATGAATAAGGAAGCTTACTTTCTGAAAGGACTATGAAACTTTAAATATCTTGAGGTTCTTATGGAAAAGAAGGATCACTTAAAGTATTAAGTAGTGATAGTGGACTCTAGTGATGGTTTGACATCATAACATTTGAGGAGTTGTTGTTGTTATTATTATTATTATTATTACCTCTAGGGTTATTGCTTGGACTTGGTGCCTGCACTATGAATCCACTGATCCTGGCAGACATTTTTTCCCATTGTTGTTGTACGTTGAGTAGCTTTTTAAAAAATATTTATTTATTTATTTTCCATTTTGTTGCCCTTGTTGTTTTTCATTGTTATTATAGTTATTGTTGTTGTTATTGATGTTGTCATTGTTGGATAGGACAGAGAGAAATGGAGAGAGGAGGGGAAGACAGAGAGGGGGAGAGAAAGACAGACACCTGCACACCTGCTTCACTGCCTGTGAAGCAACTCCCCTGCAGGTGGGGAGCCGGGGGCCCGAACCTGGATCCCTACACCAGTCTTTGTGCTTTGTGCCACTTGCGCTTAACCCACTGCACTACCGCCTAACTCGCCATTGAGTAGCTTTTAACAATATAAACTGATGAAGCCCTGCAAGTGGTCCAGTGGTAAAATCATTGGACTCTCAAGCTTAAGGTTCCAAGTTCAGAACCCAGCGCTGCATGTTCCAGAGTGATACTGTGGTTTTCTCTCTGGTGTACACACATACATACACACATAGTAGGAGCAGAAGAGACTACAACATGGCTATGCTATGCAAAAGGACTTTCATGCCCTAGGCTTCCAAATTATAGGTTCAATCCCCTGTACCACCATAAGCCAGAGCTGAGCAGTGTTCTGGTCTCTCTCTCACACACGGGTGAGGTGTATCTCTCTCTCTTTCTCTCTCTCATTAAAATAAAGATGTTAAAATAAACCTTTAGAAAAACATACATAGGAATAGAATTGGGAAGACATTCTAGACTATTGGAAGAGATTTTTTTCAGATTAGTGGGGAAGCTTTGGAAATGATTAAAAGTGGTCAAATGTTAAATGAAAACCTATGTACACAAAAGCTTTTTTATTATTTACTTATGTATTTGTTATTGGATAGAGACAGAGAGAAATTGAGAGAGAAGGGGGAGATAGAGAGGAAGAGAGACAGAGAGACACCTGCAGACCTGCTTCACCGCCTATGAAGTGACTCCCCTGCAGGTGGGGAGCCGGGGGCTTGAACCGGGATCCTAACCGGTCCTTGTGATTTTCTCCACGTGAGTTTAACTGCTGCACTACCGCCCGACTCCCACAAAACCTTTTTATAAGGATTTAATTTGTAACTACCAAAACTGAGGGGGGGGGATGGAAATAAACTGTGCTATATCCATTCGGAATATTACTAACAAAAAGAAACAAATGACCAATATTGCAATATCATAAATAAATCTCAAATACATTATATTATGTCAGATTTTTTTTTCTTTTGTTCTCACTGAGGCTTCACCTTTCTAGGCCTTGTATTATCCAGTGTGTTATCCACTCCAGGCCTTGTATTATCCAATCACTATCCACTCTTTTTTGGCCCAGTTAAAAAAGTTTTATATTTATTATTCCATCTATAAGGAATCCTTACAAAGGCAAACACTATAGGAACAGGAAACACACCAGTGGTTGCCAGAGGCTAGGGATGAGGGGAGAGCTGACTGGGGAGGGTTGTAATGTGACTGCTCTGTATCTTGAGTATGGTGTTGGCTACTGAACTATATATGCTGGTCAAAACTCACAGTACTATACCCAAAATAGGATCAATTTTTGTGTGTGTGTGTGTGTTTCTAAATTATACTCAGTAGCAGGCTGGGAGATGGTGCAATGGATGAAGCACTGAACTATCAAGCCTGAGGTCCCAAATTCAATCACTGGTGTCCCATGTGCCAGAGTGGTACTCTGGTTCTCTCTTTCTCCTTCTCCCCCCCCTCATAAATAAACAAACCTTATAAATAAATTATATCTTACTAAATAAAATAGAGTGTTCTGATCAGATCTGATGCAACTTTTAATTGTAGACTACTAAGATGAGGCGATGTGACAGTGACCCATCCCATAGCTTCAGTAAAATACATCTACACACTCTTTGCTTCAAAAGGTGAAACTTAACTTTTCAATTTCTCTCTGTCCTACCAATACAAGAAAAATTAAAAATAAAGGAAATGTAAAAACAAAAAAAAAGTGAAACTTAATTCTCTTTAGTTTGGGGGTAAAAGTTAGCAACTCTTTTCTTTTGAGTAGCTGGTATATGACCTTAGAGATTAGACCATAAAAGGTTTGAAAGTAACTTTTTTGCATTCTCTTTTGTACTTACTTCTTCCTCACTTTGTGAAAGACCAATTGTCCTATCACAACCTCTGGACAGGGCTTCACACATAGTGAGGGGCTGAGGTTTCCTGTTAAACAGACTTGCCACATAGAAGAGTGATGTGTGGAAGGCTTGGTGTAGAATGTTGCTATCATATTTGAAACACTCAGGTTGCCTTTTAGAAGTCTCTTCAACTAAGGTTACCTAAGCTTCAAACACTTTACCAAAATCTATTCTGATTCCCTTCATTCACATCAGTCCTGCTTGATGACAGATTAGAATGATCGCCTTTCCAGCACTACTTGCGTTCTAACAAGATTATGTGTATGTATGTATGTATATATATGTATGTATATATGCTCAATAGAGTGGAAATTCTTTGATGAGAGATAAAAAGTTTTGGGGTTTTAAAAAAATATTTATTTATTTATTCATTCATTCATTCATTCTCTTTTGTTGCCCTTGTATCTTATTGTTGTTGTTGTTGTTGTTATTGTTGTTGTTGCTGTCATTGGATAGGACAGAGAGAAATGGAGAGAGGAGGGGAAAACAGAGAGGGGTAGAGAAAGACAGACACCTGCAGACCTGCTTCACCACCTGTGAAGCGACTCCCCTGCAGGTGGGAGCCGGGGGCTCGAACCAGGATCCTTATGCTGTCCTTGTGCTTCGCGTCATGTGTGCTTAGCCCGCTGCACTACCGCCTGACTTCCTAGAAGCTATCTTAAAGATAAATCAGACTTTCATGCCTGAGGCTATAAAGTCCCCCACGTCACCGTAAGTCAGAGCTGATCAGTGCTCTGGTTAAAAAAAAAAAAACTAAGGGTAATCAAAACAATATGAGCAAGGCTTATAAGTACATTCCCTACCAAGGACACCTAAAAAGTGCTTGCCTTCTCATTTCTCACTTCATTGGTCACTTCTAGTTGGAGACACTTTGGAGCAGAGTAAGAGTATCCCCTTTTAATACAATCTGACCAAGTTGTTTTCTTGACTGTTTTAGAATGAGTCTTTCCTGTATGATCTAATATGATGCAGCCCTCTAGCCACATATTCATTTGTCCATTAAACTACAACTGAATCTGAGATCTAGTTTTTCTTACTTTGTTATCTATTTATTTACTTTGGATAGAGACAGAGAGAAATTGAGAGGGTGGGGGGAGATGGGGAAGAGAAAGAGAAACACCTGCAGCACTGCTTCACCACTCGCAAAGCTTTTCCCCTGCAGGTGGGAATCGGGGACTTGAATCTGGGTCTTTGTGCATTGTAACCTGTGTGCTTAGCCAGGTGTGCCACCACCTGGCCCCCCCACCCACTCAGAAGCAACTCTTTTATTTTGGTCTCTATCAGTTCTGATTGTTAAGTTATGTGAATAAGAATAAATTAGCTTTCCTATTTCTTTTAAAATTATTATTATTATTATCTTTATTTATTGGATGGATGTAGACGGCCAGAAATCGAGAGGGTGGGGGAGATAGAGATGGAGAGAGGAGACACCTGCAGCCTTGCAAAGCCTGCAGGTGAGGATGGAGTAGGGGTGGGGGCTCAAACTCAGGTCCTTGCACATTGTAACCTATGCGCTGAACCTGGTGCGCCACCACCTAGCCCCTCTTTTCTCATTTCCACCCTTCACCCTACTTGTAACTTTTCAGCCAGATTTGCACATATAGTCTGCAAGTGAGGATTTTTATTTCTATGGTGCCCTAGGCAATGTACTTTGGCTTGACATAAATGTTACTTTTCTTTGAGAACTTGTTCTGAGATGACTGAACAAGGAGAAACTGTTTATCTTTTACAGCAATCACAGCAAAACTACACACACACACACACACACACACACATTAATCTGCTCAGAAATAGACCTGAAACCCAGATGAAGAAGCATCCACAGCAAAGAACAAAAGAATGATATTCAAGCAGTAAGGAGATTAAGTTTCTTCCAATAAAGAAACCCCGTGGTGCATCAAAAAGGTGCAGTTAGGAAGAGGAGGTGTGGAACTTTATTCTGAGGATGAGGATGATTTGGGCTGAATCCTTGGCATTCTAGCATCTTATATTTATAACTCTGCAACAGGAATCGAGGAACTATAAGCTATAAACTGGGAGCTTCAGCAGCAACCCTTTTGATGACCTTTATAACTTTGCTAAAAGCAGGGCTAGGGGACACCATATTAGAAGTCAATTCCACAGTACAGACCCTGGAGACAAGTCCCAGGAGGATAGTTCCATCTATCTTCTCCTGACACATAGTAGATTGAGCTGAGTACTAAGAAATATTTATCAAGCTTTATAACTGCTGGCAAATAAGCAGTGTCCCCACCAGCCCACACCTCACTGCTAGAAAGCAAACTGCACCAGCAGACACCCAGAGTAGCCTCCAAAGCAAAGTCAACTAGAAGACTTTTATTTATAAAAATGAAACACTGACAAAACCATAGGATAAGAGGGGTATAATCCTCACCACCAGAACTCCATATCCCATCCCCTCCCCTGATAGCTTTCCTATTCTTTAACCTTCTAGGAGTATGGACCCAGGGCCATTATGGACTGCCAGATTCTTAACTGCCAGTCCTACAGACTGTGTTCCTTCACATTTGGGGGACTGAGGCATAGCCTCCTTTCAGATAGAAGCTCAGGCCCATGGCAGTGTAGACCTGCTGAAAACCTCCAACCTCAGTATTGCACCAAAGTAAAAGGCTCTGGGGTGGGGGTGGGGTGGAGAATGCAGGTCCAAAAAAAGGATGACAGAAGACCTAGTGGGGGTTATATTGTTATATGGAAAACTGGGAAATGTTATGCATGTACTAACTGTTGTATTTACTGTCAGATGTAAAACATTAATTTCCCAATAAAGAAATTAAAAAAAAAAACTTCCAACCTCAAATCTCTTATTGTTACCCATACTTGCTTGATCCTAGTGTTATGGTCTCTGCCAGGCACTGCCAACTGCAAACCCTGGTTACTGTCTAGAACACAGCAACAAATGTGAGAAGACAGAAGAAAATTACTTGTACTGAAGGATCAAGATAAACACCTGAAATCTGCCCCCTTCCCAAGTACAACTGAGCTGCATGTTTTTTTTTCTCTTCCCACCAGGGTTATTGCTGGAGCTTGATGCTGGTGCTACAAAAATCCACTGCTCCTAGCATTTTTTTCCTTTTTCTTCTTCTTTCTATTTTATTGGATAGACAGAGAGAAATTGAGAGAGGAGGGGGAGACAGAGAAGAAGATAGAAAGATAGACACCTGCAGACCTGCTTCACCATTTGTGTAGGTGGAGAGCAGGGGCTAGAACCTTGGACATGGTTATGTGTGTGCTTAATCAGGTGTACCATGGCCCAGCCCCTATATAAACTTTCTAAAGAAGATTCCAAAGCAAAGGAACTTCTCACTGGAAGGAGAAGATCCATGGGAGAAGCCTTAAACAAAGACAGACATGGGCTTAGCTGGTGGTTGAACTGGTCACACACACACACACACACACACACACACACACACATTGCCATGTGCAAGGACCTGGCTTTAAGTCCCAGGCCACCACTTGGGAGGGTGCGTCTGCAGGGAGAAAATTTCATGAATGGTGGAGCTGAGTGGTGTTTCTTTTTCTGTCTCTCTCTCTTCCCTCTTTATATCTTTTCTGTCTATGGGGGTTGGGTAGGTTGCTGGGAGCAGTGGAATTGTGACAGTGAGCCCCAGTGATAACCCTGTTGACAGAAAAAAAAAAAAAAAGAAGGAAAGGGAAGGCTGGGGAGATAAAGTTATAATTATGCAAAAATACTTTCATGCCTAAAGCACCAAAGATCTCAGGTTCTACCATCATAAGTCAGAGCTGAGCCTGGAAAAAACAAAACAAACAAAAACCAGAACTCATTTTGATGGCTTTCTCAGGAAAGTGGTAAGAAAAAAACTGAGAGGGCCGCGTGGTGGTGCACCTGGTTGAGCGCACATGTTACAATGCACAAGGACTCAGGTTCATGCTCCTAGTCCCCACCTGCAGGGGGAAAGCTTTGCAAGTGGTGAAGCATGTTTGCAAGTATCTCTCTGTCTCTCTACTTCTCTATCACCCCCTTTCCTCTCAATTTCTGGCTGTCTCTATCCAATAAATAAAGATAATAATAACAAAAATAAAAAAAAAAAAAGAAAACTGAAATTAGCCAGCATGTTAAGTACACTTGCTTCTTCTGTGGCAAACAGAAGATGAAGAGACAGTCTTTGGGGATCAAGTACTGTGGTTCCTGCATGAAAAGAGTAGCTGGTGGTACCTGAATCTATAACATTTTTGCCACCACATAAAATCTGACATCAGAAGACTGAAGGTATTGAAAGATCACTAGAAGCTCTATCATTTGAAATATTTGTGTGTATTAAATTACAACATGAGCTATTTAAAAATCTGCTAGTATTGTGGTTACTTTAAAATGTATATGTAATTTAAGCATAGCATTAATTATGTTAGGCCCAGGTATACAAATGTAACATTTGTATACATTGTGAAGTGATCACCCCTGTACCTCTAGGGAATATCAGCTACCACACATATTATATGTTTTCTTGTCATGAAAACTTTGCTGATTAAAAAAAATTTTTAAATAAATAAATAAAAATTGATCTTTCTCCTGGGGGGGGGGAACTTTGCTATTTGCCATTTTAGCAGCATCGAAAAGACAATACAATAATCACTATAGTCCCCATGCTGTACATTGTACCCCCGTAGCTGTGATGACTTCTTTGTTCAATAAGCAATAATTACAATACTGTACAAACATGAAGAAGAATGAAATTGAACCAATACATTTCACCACACACAAAAGTAAACTCCAAATTGATTAAGGAACTTGCTATTAGATCAGAAACTATCAAACACTTAGATACTGGCAATATTCTTTTCCACCCAGAATTTTTAGGTATCTTCAATAATACAAATCCAATTGCAAGGAAGGCAAAATAAAAATAAAACCCTGTGATTGTTTCAAATTGAAGAATTTCTGCACAGCAAAAGAAATCTCCATCTAAATAAAGAGCCCCCTTACAGAATGGGAGATCTTTACATATATATCAGACAAACGACTAGAAACCAAAATATATATAAAGCTCTCCAAACACAGCAACAAACCAATAAATAAATAAATAAAAATAGAAAACAAGGGGGCCGAGCAGTAGTGCAGCAGGTTAAGCGCACATGGCAGAAAGTGCAAGAACCAGCATGAGGATCCTGGTTCGAGCCCCTGGCTCCCCAGCTGTCAGGGGATTCACTTCATATGCAGTGAAGCAGGTCTGCAGGTATCTATCTTTCTCTCCCCCTCTCGGTCTTCCCCTCCTCTCTCCATTTCTCTCTATCCTATCCAGCAACAATGACAACAATAACACCAACAATGATAAACAGCAAAAGGGGAAAAAATAGCCTCCAGGAGCAGTGGGTTTGTAGTGCAGGCACTGAGCAATAACCCTGGAGACAAGGGAGGATGAACAGCATAGTCTGTGCTATACCTGAGGAAGATAGGTCGATATTGGGGCAGCTTGGAATGTTCCTACTCATGACCACAGAATGTGAGCTCAGATCTACAGGGATGCAGAAGTCACATAGGCTCCTAAGCTGAATATGGGCCCCAGACCAAATCAAACCGATGGTGTTTACAGTCAGTAAACACCAGTAATATTTATACCCCTTCCCCATATTAGCGAGCTACTCTCTTCCCTGATCCAGCTTTCTGTCCCTTTTCCAGCCATGACATCACCTCCCCAGAAAATAACTTGGATCCACCTGCATATGAGATTTCAGGCTCAGGGAAAAAAAATTAGTATAGCTACAGGCCCTTTGGAATATAACTAAAATATGCCTATTAGCTATTTACAAAATGGAGGACCCCCCCAACACTTCATCTGCACTATTCCAGCCTTTAGGTCCATGATTAGTCAACAATTTGTTTGGCTTTGTATGTTATCTCTCTTTTCAGCCACCAGGTTCCAGATGCTATCATGATGCCAACCAGACTTCCCTGGACAGACAACCCCACCAATGTGTCCTGGAGCTCCACTTCCCCAGAAGTCTGCCCCACTAGGGAAAGAGAGAAACAGGCTGGGAGTATGGATCGACCAGTCAATGCTCATGTTCATTGGGGAAGCAATTACAGAAGCCAGACCTTCCACCTTCTGCATCCCACAATGACCTTGAGTCCATACTCCCAGAGGGATAAAGAATAGGAAAGCTATCAGGGGAGGGGATGGGATATGGAGATCTGGTGGTGGGAATTGTGTGGAATTGTACCCCTCTTATCCTATGGTTTTGTTAATGTCTCCTTTTAAAATAAATTTTAAAAATTAAAAATAAAATAAAATAAAAACAAATGGTCCCATCTAAAAGTTGGGAGAGGATATGAACATAATAGTCACCAAAGAAGAAATCCAAAAGGCCAACAAACATATGAAAATATGCTCCAAGTCATTGATTGTCAGAAAAATACAAATAAAGACAACAATGAAATACCACTTCACTCCTATGAGAATGTCTTATGTTAGATACGACAGCAACAACAAGTGCTGGAGAAGCTATGGGAGCACTGCTGGTGGGAATGTAAAGTGGTCCAACCCCTGTGGGGAGCAGTCTGGTGAACTCTCAAAATGTTGGAAATGTGGGGGCAGGTGGTAGCACAGTGGGTTAAGCACACATGGTGCAAAGTGCAAGGACCAGCCACTTAAGGATCCCAATTCCAGCCTCTGACTCCCCATCTGTAGAGTGGTCGCTTCACCAGTGGTGAAGCAGGTCTGCAGGTGTCTATCTCTCTCCCTCTGTCTTCCCCTCCTCTCTTGATTTCTGTCTGTCCAACAACAACAGCAAATAAAAATAATAACAATAACAACAAGGGCAACAAAAATAGGAAAAATGGCCTCCAGAAGTAGTGGATTTGTAGTGCAGGTACCAAGCCCCAGCGATAACCCTGGAGGCAAAAAAAAAAAAAAAAAAAAAAGAAATGGACTTACCTTATGACCCGGCAACCCCTCTCCTGGGATATATCCTAAGAAACCAAACACACCCATCCAAAAAGATCTGTGTATACCTATGTTCATAGCAGCACAATTTGTAATGGCCAACACCTGGAATCAACCTACATTTTCAACAACAGATGAGTGACTAAGTTATATTATATATACACAATGGAATACTTACTCAACTATAAAGAATAATGAATTTGTTTTTTTATCTTCACCTTGGACAGAGCTTGAAGGAATCATGTTAAGTGAGTTAAGCCAGAGAGAGATGAATATGAGATGATTACACTCATAGAGGTTAAAAAATAATCGCAGAAAGGGAAATACAAAGCAGAACTTTGACTGAGTTTGGTGTACTGCACATAAATATAGGACTACCCAATAAACACAGCAAGCAAGTAGAAAGATCTAAAAAAGACAACATAAAGTACTTAGTCAAATAGTTTCTACTTAGACATATATACCCTCCTCACCTACTTTCTATTTCACTTCCCTCAATCACTCCAAGGCTAACTTTGTCAGAAAAAGGATGAACTACAAATGCTGGATAAGGGCTAGAGACCAGCATACTTTAAAGATGGCTCTTTTGGTTACTACCAGGCTACCTCATCACCTGGGGGCTCTAGTCAGGGTATCCTGGGATTCCCACACAGACATGATGGGCCTAGACCTCTAACAGATCCCTCTCTCCACTGTCATTTGTCATCTCCATCAGGAACAACATAATGAACCCCTTTGTGGGCCCCTACAGGATCTTGCCTTCAATATAGATCAACAATGGTCCCCCAAATGCCTCATTCTCTGAAGGGAGGTTGTGTCAAAGTACTTTACCACTCAAGGAAGATGGATCCAGCAATGGGTGCATGCTTGAATGTTCCTAGCTATGACCACAGAATGTGAGCTCAGATCTATAGGGAAGTAGAGGCTGTACAGGCCCCTGCACTGATTATAGACCCCAGATCAAATCAATGGGGTTTAAAGTTAATGGTATTTATATGATTTCCCATATTTGAGAGCTACTCTCTGCCCTGATCCAGATTTCTAATCCTATTTCTAGCTTTGACACCATCTCCCCAGACAATACCTTTGGTCTACCTGCATATTAGCTGTCGGGCTCAGGTTAAAAATCAGTAAAGTCATGGGTTCCTTGGAATATACCTAAAGTAGACCTACTAGCTTTTTCCAAAATGGAGACGCCAAATTTCAGATGCTACATTCTTGCCTTTAGATTCCTGATTACTAAACAATTTGTTCTTTAGATCTTAATGCTTTTTCAGACACCAAGTTGCAGATGCTACCATGATGCCTACCTGACTTCCCTAGGCAGATGACCTCACCAATGTAACCTAGAACCCACATTTCCAGAACCCTGACCCACTAGGAAAATATAGAAATAAGCTAAGAGTATGGATCGACCTGCCAACATCCATGTCCAGCAGAAAACCAATTACAGAAGCCAGATCTGATTACTGTTAACTTTTTTATAAATTATCTTTATTATTTATTGGATAGAGACAGCCAGAAATTGAGAGGGAAGGGGTGATAGAGAGGGAGAGAGACAAAGACACCTGCAACACTGCTTCACTCCTTGTGAAGCTTTCCCCCTGCAGGTGGGGGGCTGGGGGCTCGAACCTGGGTCCTTGTGCATTGTAGCAGGTGCACTTAACCAGATGTGCCACCACCAGTGCCCCTGTTTCAATTTCTTTAGTAGTGATTGGCCTGTTAAGTTTATCTACTTCCTGTTGTGTCAAGGTTGGCAGCTGGTATGAATGTGTCCATTTCTTCTAAGCTGTCAAATTTTGTTCAAAACAGATGTCCATTATAGTCTTGTATAATCCTTTGAATCTCTACCTTAGCTGTTATAATATCTCCTTTTTCATTTCTGAGCGATTTACCATAGCATTATCTCTTTTTCTCTTAGTGAGTATAGCTAGTGGTTTATCTATTTTGTTTATCCTTTCAAAGAGCCAACTCTTGGTTTTATTAATCTTCCTAATGGTCTTTTTGTTTTGTTTTCTTCTTCTTCTCCTTCTTCTTTTTTCCTTAACCAGAGCACTGCTCACTCTGGTTTATGGAGGTGCAGGGGATTAAACTTGAGACACTGAAGCCTCAAGTATGAAATTCCATAACCATTACACTATCTACCCCTGCCCTCTTTTTGTTTTCTATTTCATTGATTTCTGCTCTGATTTTAACTATTTCCTGTCTCCTACTGGCTGTTGGATCTTTTTGTTGCTCCACTTCTAGTTGATTGAGGTAGGCTGTTAGATGGTTTACTAGTGATTTCTCCTGTTTATTACTGTGGGCCTGTATTGCTATGAATTTCCCTCTGAGTACTGCTTTTGCTGTATCCCACAGAATCTGGTAACTGGTTTCTTCATTTACATGGGTATAGAGGTGATTCTTATTTATTTATTTATTTTTTACACAGACAACTGGGCATTTGCTTACAGGTTAGGACCATCTCTCTCTCTCTTTTTAAAATTTCTTTATTGGGGAATTAATGTTTTACATTCAACAGTAAATACAATTTGTACATGCATCATGCATAACATTTCTCATTTTTCCATATAACAATACAATCCCAACTAGGTCCTCTGTCATCCTTCTTGGACCTGTATTCTCCCCTCCACCTACCCCAGAGTCTTTTACTTTGGTGCAATACGCCAATTCCAGTTCAGGTTCTACTTGTGTTTTATCTTCTGATCTTGTTTTTCAACTTCTGAGAGTGAGGTCATCCCATATTCATCCTTCTGTTTCTGACTTATTTCACTTAACATGATTTCTTCAAGCTCCATCCAAGATCAGCTGAAAATGGTCAAGTCACCATTTTTTATAGCAAAGTAGTATTCCATTGTGTATATGTACCACAACTTGCTCAGCCACTCATCTGTTGTTGGACACCTGGGTTGCTTCCAGGTTTTGTCTATTACAAATTGTGCTGCTAAGAACATATGTGTACACAGATCTTTTTGTATGGGTGCGTTGGGTTCTATCCCCAGGATATATCCCCAGGAGAGGAACTGCAGGATCATAGGGTAGGTCCATTTTTAGCCTTCTGAGAGTTCTCCAGACTGTTCTCCACAGGGGTTGAACCAATTTACATTCCCACCAGCAGTGCTGGAAGGTTCCATTAACCCCACAAAGAGGTGACTCTTAATTTCTCTTTTGATGTCTTCAATGACCCATTTATTGTTTGGAAGCATATTGTTTAGTGTTCAGGATTTGGGGAAATATCTTTTCCTTTTTTGGTTGATTTTTAGTTTAATGCCTTTGTAGTCTGATGCATTATATAATTTTGATCTTTACATATTTGTTTAGACTGTCTTTGTGGCCCAGTATATGGCCAATCCTTATAAATGTTCCATGCTACTTGAAAAGAAATGTGTATTCATTACTTTTGGGATGGAAAGTTGTTTATATATATTAGATCCATTTCATCTATTGTTTCATTTAAGATCACTATTTCTCTATGGATATTTTTTTTATCCAGATGTTCTGTCTCTTGCTGTGAGTGGTGTGTTGAAATCTCCTACTATTATTGTGTTACCATCAATGTTCCCCTTGAGTTCAGTGTTTGTTTTATATATTTGGGTGTTCCTAAGTTTGGGGCATATGTGTTTATGATGGTTATTATCTTTTTGTTGGGTTGATCCTTTAACCATTATGTAGTATCCTTCTCTAACTCTGATTATTTTCTTTGTCTGAAGGTCTATTTTATCAGAGAATAGGATAGCTGTCCCTGCCCTTTTCTGTGAGTTGTTAGCTTGGGACATCTTGCCCCAGACTCTTATATTCAGTTTCCATTTGTCTTTTCTTTGGATGTGTCTTTCCTGAAGACATATAATGGATGGATCCTGTTCTTTAATAAATTTAGCTACTCTGAGTCTTTTGACAGGTGAATTTAGGCCATTCACATTTAGGGTGATTGCTGACATATGTGGTTTACTTATGACCATTCTGACTTTTGTTTTGAGTTTATTTTAAATTGTTGAATCTTTGCCCATTTGTTTCTATCTGACCTATTGTGTGGGTGAGTTTCTGTGGTGAATTTCTCACTGATTTTTCTTGTGCTTTCTGTAAATCTCTGTTCACTGTTTTGTTTTGTGGTTACTATGTGTGTAATAACTAGCATTATATATCAAGAAAAGTCTTTTTTTAGTTGATCTTGATTAACAAACATTTGATAGGACTTCTTTGTCTTTTAATTCCCTTCCCTATTTGCTTGTTGTTCTTTCCTATTTTTATTGTGTTCCTAGTCTACTGCTGTTCACCTCACTTAAAATGTGTATTCCTTTGCTTCCTCTTTTCCTTCAGGACTCCATTCAGTATTTCTTGTAAGGTGGGAATGATTGTGGCAAATTCCTTTAGTTTTTGAATATTTGGGAAAAAAAACTTATTTCCCCCTCATACTTAAAGGACAATGTTGCAGGATACAAAATTCATGGCTGGAATTCTCTCTCTTTTATTGCCTTGAATATATCATTCCACTCTCTCCTTGCTTCTAGGGTTTGTGAAGAAAAATCTGATTAAAGTCTGATAGTTCTGCCTTTGTATGTAACTTCTTTCCGTTCCCTGGCAGCCTACATTTTTTTCCCTTGTCTTTGAGTTTTTATAGTTTTACGATAATGTGCCTTAGTGTTGGTCATTTTAGATTTATGAAACTGGGTGATCCATCTGCCTCCAAAATTAGTATGTTCTGAGGATTGTCTAGGTGAAGAAAATTCTTAGCTAAAATTTCTCTGAATATTACCTCTGGACCTTTGACCAGGTCATCATCCTACAATATTCCTATCACTCTTACATTCAACCTTTTTATGGAGTCTGCAATTTCACAGAGAGTAGCTTCATTTTTTCTAAACATTTCCTCTCCCTCATCTTTGAATTGAAAGAGTAGACTAACTGTTTCTTTTAGATTGGAAATTCTTTCTTCTGTATATGTGAGTCTATTTCCCCACCAATGTATCCTGGAGCCCCGCTTCCCTAGAGCTCTGTCCCACTAGGGAAAGAGAGAGACAGGCTGGGAATATTTCATGTTTCCTAACTGCTTAGTGAACTCTGCTTGAAGTTCTTCTTTCAAGCTTTGTAGCTTCTTATCAAATTCTGTTCTGAGTTCCTCTTTTGTGTGTCTTAATTACAAAGTAAAATGCTCTTTCAATTCTTGCTTAAGTTCTTATAGAGTTCCCATATAAGTTTTCTACAGTCTGTCTCTGATAGACTCTCTGCATCTGGAATTTATTGGATTTCATCTGTTTTGCTTCTATCTACTTGTTGTGGCATATTTTGTACTTTATTTCTTTGTTTATGAATGTATGGTGTTGGTTATTGTTGGCTAGCAGGTGGCGCTGTTGTGGTTTCTAGGCTTCTCTTGTTTGTACAATCCGTGGAGGTGTGTGTGTGGGGGGGGTGGGGAGGAGTTTGGGCTACCATGTGGTCATGAAAACTATTTGTTTTTTGTTGTGTCCTTGCTTTAAATTCAGGATAAATTAAAAAACTGAGTCAAATATTGAGAGGTTTTAAGCTCCTTTTTCTTTTTTTCTGGATCTGATAATTGTGCTACTGTCCAAAATGGTACAGTTTGGCACCATGCCGCCCACTGGCATGCTAGTTAGACTGTATTTTTTTTTTCAACCCACTCCCATTTGTCCCAACCTTGCATGAGCACCCACCTGAGACTGTAGATGTTTCATCTGTAGATTATGTGTCCAATTCAATCTCTTGTTGTATTCAATTGTTTTGGGGAGAGTGCTGATCTGATCATGGGTATTCCTTAAACCACACCTCCTGTGTTGATATTTTTTTATTTTATAAAATAAATTTTAAAAAGAAGAGAAAGTGTAAGACTTTAGGGGTAGGAGGAGTTTTTAGGTCTACCATAAAGGGGTGGGGACACAGACCTTTGATGGTGGGAGTAGTGTAAAACTAATACACCTACTAACTCATAATCTTATAATCCACTATTTGCTAAATATGTTAGGGGAAAAATAGATTGAATATTTCAAGTTCTTTAACTGCCTAGATTTTAGTTCTGAGAGTGTATTCCTTTAGTCTAAGCATCTACTATTTTAAATTTGTAAATTGATTGAACTCTGACACTGAGCTTTAATTATTAAAGCATTTATAAAACTATTTTTAAAGATTTTATTTATTTATTTATTTATTTATTTATTAATGAGAAAGATAGGAGAGAGAGAAAGGATAGACATAACTTTGGTACATGTGCTGCCAGGGATTAAACTCAGGACCAAAAAAAAAAAAAAAAAAACTAGTATAGTCATGGGCCCTTTAGAATATAACTAAAATAGGCCTACCAACTATCTACAAATGGAGACCCCCCCCCCCCAACTCATCATCTGAACTATTCCAGCCTTTACGTTCATGATTAGTCAACAATTTGTCTGGCTTTGTATGTTAACTCTTTTTTCAGCCACCAGGTTCCAGATGCTAAGATGATGCCAACCAAACTTCCCTGGGCAGATGACCCTACCAATGTGTCTTGGAGCCCCGCTTCCCTAGAGCTCTGCCCCACTAGGGAAAGAGAGAGACAGGCTAGGAATATGGATTGACCGGTCAAGGTCCATGTTCAACGAGGAAGCAACTACAGAAGCCAGACCTTCCACCTTTTGCACCCCAGAATGACCCTGGGTCCATACTCCCAGAAGGATAAAGAAGAGGAAAGCTATCAGAGGAGGGGCTGGGATATGGAGACCTGGTGGTGGGAATTGTGTGGAGTTGTACCCCTCTTATCCTAAGGTTTTTGTCAGTGTTTCCTTTGTATAAATAAAAAATTTTTTAAAAAGAAGACTAAAAATAAAACAAACAAACAAAAAAACAGCTCAGGACCTCCTGCTTGACAATTCAATGCTTTATCTACTACATCATCTCCTGGACCACAACTAACTCTTTTTTTAAGTACTAACTTACCTACAACCTTAGACCAGATAGACTAGAATCATTTGCTTGTAACAATATCTAAGATACTGTTATTAGTTGACATCATTAAATGACATAAATCATGTAAGAACAAATATAGTATGGTAAATCCTAACCATGGGGTTTTCAAATATAAACAAGCTCCCAACTAGCTTGGTTATAATAATAATTATCTATCGTCTATTTAAACTCTAAGACCATAAGAAACCTTCCCCATTCTCTTTAAAATCCATATTTCTACCAGTTCCAGAAACTCTGGGACTTTGCTTGTGTATCTTGATGCCACTCCTCTCAATCCCTTACCCAGTTATATTGCCTCTATTGACCTTAACTAAATCAATGCAAACAATGTCACCATACTACATGCTGCCACTGCCTTTCTGCTTTGGATTGTATCCAGAGATGGAAAGCCTCAGATGTCATTCTTCCAATTCCAATAATCTGGTAAGAAATTTCCTAACACATGGGGCTACCCAGTTTCATTTCAGATAGCATACTCTCCAACAAAACCACAGATCCTAGATACAGGTTAGGGCCTAGGTACAGGGTACATTTATACATGTATCTATAAGTTAGGAACAACTATATACTTCAAAATAAATGTATTTAATAGTCATTTATGATTAGATTTAGACATAAGTTTGGCAATCTAGTAGAATGGCCTAAAGTAAGACACCATAAATTTTCCAATCAAATATTTATTACTTAGTGCTAGACACTCTCCTACCCCTTACCTCACATCACCCAATCACTCTATCTACTCAACTAACTACACAAAATAAAGTAAGTTATATCTCCTAATCTCTTCAGAAGAAAAAAAGTACACGATTAGCCAGGAGATATACTGGCAACACACACACATACATATATGGGAAATTATTATCTCTGTGACAACCTTTATTAGGATTATCAAACAAGTACATGTAGTAAAACTCAAGGCTAACTTAGTCTACACTAAAACCCTATGTGTATTTCCTCTCCAGCTTGAGGCCAGACCCTATAAACCAATTTGGATACAACAAATGACACTCAATGCTTTAATAACTAGGAGGAAAATCCAAGCTTGTCAAATAAAGAAGAGAGTACAAAAGTTGGAAAGGGCAAAAGACTGGCTCACTTAATGATGGTCTCTTTTATCACTACCAGACCACCCCATCTCCTGGAGACCAAGTCAGGGAATCCTAGGATTTCCCATAGGGAATAGGCCTACACCTCTAACAGACCACCCCTTTCCATCATCACTGGTCACTTCCATTAGGAATGTCATCATAAGCCTTTTTTTTTCTTTTTTTTCTTTATTTTTTATTTAAGAAAGGATAAATTAATGAAACCATAGGGTAGGAGGGGTGCAACTCCACACAATTCCCACCACCCAATCTTCATATCCCACCCCCTCCCCTGATAGTTTTCCCATTCTCTATCCTTCTGGGAGCATGGACCCAGGGTCATTGTGGGTTGCAAAAAGTGGAAGGTCTGGCTTCTGTAATTGCTTCCCTGCTGAACATGGACGTTGACTGGTCGGTCCATACTCCCAGTCTGCCTCTCTCTTTCCCTAGTAGGGTGAGTCTCTGGGGAAGCGGAGCTCCAGGTGGGGTCTTCAGTCCAGGGAAGCCTGGCCGGCATCCTGATGGCATCTGGAACCTGGTGGCTGAAAAGAGAGTTAACATACAAAGCCAAACAAATTGTTGAGCAATCATAGACCCAAAGGTTGGAATAGTGGAGAAGAAGTGTTGGGGGGGGGGGGGTACTCACTACAAACTCTAGTGTACTTCTGCTTTCAGGTATATATTTTACACTAGTTTATGGATACATGTGAACATATACTCTCTCTCACAGAACCTGGTGTATATCTAGGTTTTGGGACTTTGTTAGAAAGTGATCCACCTGGGATGGAATTAGAGAATACTATGAAAGGAAAGGTCTCACCCGAGTAATGAAGCTGAAGGGTTGTCATTCCACACCTGAAGTCTCTGGACACAGTCTGAGCTGAAGCATGTTGAGGTGACAATTGTTGCGTTGCATAAGCCCTTTTAAGGGCCTCTCTAGGACCTTGCTGTCACTATAAAGTAGCAATGGTAGGGACTGTCCCACTCTCTAAAGACTGGATCATTCTATTCTGCCATGCAAGAAATTTTGGTCCTGAAATGAATTCAGCCTAGAATGTTCCCAGTTGTGATCATGGACTGACAGGGACTCAGAGGTTACACCCGCCCAAGCTGGTTTCCGCCCAGGAAGATCTACCTGCGAACAAGCCCTGGCCCTCTCAACTTACATTGAAAATGGATTCCAGAAGAATTTAAAGACGGGTGCTGTCTTTGTTGATCTCACAGCAGCCTATGACATGGTCTGGCACCGTGGTCTCCTAGTCAAGATCTCAAGATGCCTGCCTCCATGGGTGACCAACACTATATCGTTTCTTCTCCAAAACAGAAGATTCCAGGTGCATCTGGGTGACAAGTCTAGCAGATGGAGACTTGTCTCAAGTGGCCTCCCCCAGGGCTCTGTTCTGGCTCCTACACTATTTAATATTTACATCAATGACCTCCCAGAAACTTCTTCAAGGAAGTTCGTCTACGCCGATGACATCTGCTGTGCAACTCAGGCATCCAAGTTCGACATCCTCGAGGAAACACTCACGAAAGACATGTCTCTGATATCTGATTACTGTAAAAAATGGCGACTAATCCCTAGCACTGCAAAAAACAGTATCATTTGTTTTCCATCTACATCATGCCTCGGCCTCGCGTGAGCTTAATGTGCAGCTTGGCGATACGAGAATCCGGCATGAAGCCCAGCCAGTCTATCTTGGCGTTACTCTCGATCGCACTCTGTCATTTCACGAACATCTCATAAAAACTGCAGCAAAGGTGGGCGCGAGGAATAACATCATTGCAAGACTGGCCAGCTCCTCATGGGGCACGAGCGCTTCCACACTACGATCATCATCTCTGACATTATGCTATTCCACTGCAGAATACTGTGCCCCAGTATGGTTCCGTAGCCCCCATGACCACTTGGTCGATTCCAAATTATATTCCTCCATGAGGATAATTTCTGGAACCATCCGTTCCACTCCGGTTCCATGGCTGCCAGTTCTTAGCAACATCGCCCCGCCAGATATTCGTCGGGATGCGGCATCATCTAAGTTCATTTCCCATGTCTACGCTCGACCGGACCTGCCAATATACGCGGATATCTTCGCCCACCCTGTCCAACGCTTGACGTCTCCTCACCCAATCTGGTCCCCTACGCCTACACTGAACTTCTCTGTTCCAGACTCTTGGAAACAGAGTTGGCAGTCAGCTGAGGTAAAGAACAAACACCTCATCACAGACCCCTGCAAGCGTCAACCCGGCTTTGACCTAGCACGTTATGATTGGGCCCTCCTCAATCGCTATCGAACAGGCCATGGCCGGTGCGCCGCTATGCTCCATCGCTGGGGAGCCAGAGACGACCCGAACTGCCCCTGCAGCTACAGACAGACTATGACCCACATAGTCAATGACTGCCACCTCTCCAGATTCAAAGGAGGTCTCGAAACTTTACATCAGGCTCAACCTGACGCTGTTGACTGGCTACGGAAGAAGGGCAAACGCTAGAAGAAGAGGTTACACAGGCTCCTGTACTAAATATGAATATATATGGGCCCTGGATCAGGTAAACAGTAAACAGTTAACTTTATTCATAGATTTTCTTCAAGTTTGCTGGCTACTCTCTGCCCTAATCCAGATTTCTAGCCCTATTCTCAACTCTGACTACATCTTCCCTGATGACATTTTTAGTTTACCTGTAATGTTAGCTATCTGGCTCAACCAAAAATTACTAAAGTCCTGGCCCTCTAGGAACATACTTAAAATGGTCTTTTCAGCTTCTTTCAACCCTAAGATCCTTATTTATTTTCATCTGCTTTATTCCTATTTCTGGTTCTTGTTTATTAAACATTTTGTCCTGCTTCATATCTTAACTGCCTTTCAGACACCAAGTTGTAGATAATACTATGATTCCATCCTGAACTGCTTGGATAGACAACCTCACGTAGGTGTCCTAAAACTTCACCTTTCCAGAGCCCCACCCTACTATGGAAAGAAAGAAACAGGCTAGGGGTATGGATTGACTTGCCAATGTCCATGTCCAGCAGAGAAGCAACGAAAAGCCAGAAGTCCTACCTTTTGTACCCCATAAAGAACTTTATTCCATACTCTCAGAGGTGGAAAAATGTTAGGGAAAGATGACCAAAGGACTCTGAAACCCAATTCCATAAGGACCCTGAAAGAGAAAAGGAAAAAATTAAGGACATCTGTAACAAGAATAGGTGTGATTTAGAAAGGAATAGAAAGCAGGACCATAGGAAAAAAATGGGCAAGTATATATAAATATAGATAGTTGTAGAAATAATAGTCAACCCATTATCTGTAACCTTGGGAGAACTGCTACAGTTTTCAGTGGAGGAAATGGGGACACAGAACTTCAATGATGGGAATGGTGTGGAATTATACCCCTGTCATCTCATAATTTTGTAAATCACTAATAAAATCTACTTTTTTGGTTAGTGTTCTGGGAGATGGCACAGTAGATAAGACACTAATTCTCAAGTTCAGTTCCAGCAGCACATGTACTAGAGTAATGTCTGGTTCTCTCTCTCTCCTATCTTTCTCATTAATAAATAAATAAAATGTTTTTTTTAATTTTGGTTAAAATAAGGAAATATAAGCTTGGAGTCTTTCATACAACTAGAATATAATGGCATCTTATGACAGTGTGATTATGAAGTATTCTGCAAAGAGTAACAATTGTACATTGAGTCATTTTGAAGTTGAAAAATAATGAACTTAGGCATAGAAAATGAAATAAATGAATGAAAAATGCAAAAAAAAAGAAGGAAGAAAGAAAGAAAAGAAACTAGTCTATGGAGACAGAAATCAGAATTAGTGTTCAGTTGTTGGGACATGATTGTAATCAAAATATGGCTGATGAACATGATGTAATTAGCATATGGCTGGCCTCAGGCTGAGATGCATACTACAGACTTATACAAACCCACAAAGGATTGTGGGGAGATAGCGCAGTAGATAAAGCATTGGACTTTTAAGTATAAGGTCCCGAGTTTAATCCCCAGCAGCACATGTACCACAGTAATGTCTGGTTCTTTCTCTCTCTTCTTTTCTTTCTCATCAATAAGTAAGAACTTTTTTTTCTTTTCCCCAATTAAAAAAAAAAAGACTAGATTTGAGTGTCTGGTGAAAGTCAGTCTCCTCCACCCATCAATCCCCACCACCTTGGGACTTGAACACATGGAACTAACCTCTGTTAAAACTAGCTTAATAGGGGTCCAGCGATAGCGCAGTGGGTTAAGTGCACGTGGCACAAAGTGCAAGGACCGGTGTAAGGATCCCAGTTCAAGCCTCCAGCTCCCTACCTGTAGGGAAGTCGCTTCACAGGCAGTGAAGCAGGTCTGCAGGTGTCTTTCTCTCCTCTCTGTCTTCCCCTCCTCTCTCCATTTCTCTCTGTCCTATCCAACAACGAACGACATTAACAATAATAACCACAATAAGGCTACAACAAGGGCAACAAAAGGGGGAAAAATGGCCTTGGCCTCCAGGAGCAGTGGATTCATGGTGCAGGCACCGAGCCCCAGCAATAACCCTGGAGGAAAAAAAAAAAAACTAGCTTAATAGACTAACCAATATCTCTGCTCCATTGCCTATTTTGCTGTACTTACATAATACTATAGCATATTGCGGTACTATAATGTAATAAACTCTGCATTTGCTTAAACCTGGCCAAAACCGCAACTGAAGTCTTTTATTTTATAATACTATATTCAGTTCCTTAGGAAGAAAGGAAACAGACTAAAAGGAGCATAAAGAAACTTCCTCCAGTGAGAGAATATTCTGTATCCTTTTTAGATGGTGGTTAGAGAGATATATACAATAATAAAAACTCTGACGAAAGTCTTGGTCTGATGATTTATATTCCACATATAAGCAAAATTATCTGATAGTTGTCCTTCACTTATTTACTAATTTCACTTAGCATAACCATCTCTAGTTTCATTCACTTTGTCCCAAATGATACAGTATCTTGTTTAAAGAAGAAAAAAAGCTCGTTGAACTGATAATTTAAATCAATACATATAATTTTCTGTTCAATTTATATGTTCTTAGCTTGATGGGGAATCAGTGAAAGAGGATGAAAAATGTGACTGTACCCAGCAGTCCTACCCTCAGCCCTACCTCCCTCTTCTTTTACAACTACTACTGCTGCCTAGCCTTTTGTTTGTGTTTTGTTTAAACTTATGTGTAGAGGAGAAAGAAGAACAAACGCATCTGTTTTTACTGGATGTATAGACTGGTTTTGGGAGTACATGTTTATATGACTCAATGACATGAAAGCATTCTTTGAAATGGTATGCAAATAAGTGTTTGAAGGAATCTGGTGATAAGGGTAGAGCTAATGCAAACTTCTCCCAAACAAATTTTAGTCACACTAAACGTCTTTCCAAGCTATTTTCAGAGTTGTAATAGTCCAGAACCATCTTTAGACTTAGTGTGGAAAATGCAATTACTTGATAACTGTAATTTTCTTTTTCTTTTTTTTTTAAAGAATGAAATATTTAATTTTTTTTCTGACTGCTGAAGCTACAGAAGAGGGTCCTGGGTCTTGAGGTCTTGGCAGCTCAGATAATTCTTGGAGACAGAACTTCTTTTTTTTTTTATATTTATATTTATTTATTTTCCCTTTTGTTGCCCTTGTTGTTTTTCATTGTTGTTGTAGTTATTGTTGTTATTGTTAGATAGGACAGAGAGAAATGGAGGGGGGGAAGACAGAGAGGAGAGAAAGATAGACACCTGCAGACCTGCTTCACCACCTGTGAAGCGACTCCCCTGCAGGTGGGGAGCCCCGGGCTCAAACCGGGATCCTTGCCAATCCTTGCGCTTTGCTCCCCGTGTGCTTAACCCGCAGCACTACCGCCTGACTCCCAGAACTTCTTTTTTTTGCCTCCAGGGTTATCACGGGATTGGTGCCTGCACTACGAATCCGCTGCTCCTGGAGGCCATCTTTCCTCTATTCTGTTGCCCTTGTTATTGTATTTATTGTTATTGTTGTTGGATGGGACAGAGAGAAATCTAGAGAGGAGGGGAAGACAGAGAGGGGAAGAGAAAGACACCTGCAGACCTGCTTCACAACTTGTGAAGCCGAGCCCCCTGCAGGTGAGGAGCCAGGCGCTAACCAGGATCCTTACACTGGCCCTTGTGCTTTGCGCCATGTGCGCTTAATCCGTTGCACTACCACCTGACCCCCGATAACTATGATTTCCTTACTTGTACAATGTAACATCTTCAAATCAATAGTCTTTCTTTTGATGAAATAATTGAGGCAGGTTATTTCATCAAAAGACAGAGAATAAAAGGGAGGATCGTGCCATTGACTATATAAAGTCGTCAAGAAGAATCAAAGGAGAAACCTACACTAAGAATTGTATATAGGGCACTTTAAGAAAACCTGACCTAAACTCTCCCCCCACCCTCCACTTCCCTTTAGCTGAGTCCAGTTACATTTTTTAATGCTGGGGCAGAGTAGGACAGAACATCCATAAAAACCTATCTTGTTAAGCAATTCTGTCAGCATCCTGTTTTTCAAGATTTCTTTCTTCAGCTGGCAGATAGAAGATGAAAAATCTTGATTCAATTTAAGTAAGAACAACAAAACCTGGCAGACACCAGAATGATTCATGAACGATTGAGAATCATCAAAACTAGAGGAAAAAGCCACCAAGAGACTTAAAGGCGCCAAGATAGAAAACCAATCATTTAAGATTCTCAATTAATTAATTAATCAATCAATGTTATTACCTGTCTCATGTAATGCACAACTAAAAACATTTCCTTATCCTACTGTGTTAATTTACTAAATAATAGCAGTAGGTTTGAGGAAAGAAAATTCTACATTCCTAAAGGAAACTTCTGATTGAATCTCTAATTTGACAGACTTGGCTGTCGTGTCCCTTACCTTTCAGATACCAGAAAAACACCATGACACACCCACCTGCAGGGAAGTTGCTTCACAGGCGGTGAAGCAGATCTGCAGGTGTCTGTCTTTCTCTCCCCCTCTCTGTCTTCCCCTCCTCTCTCCATTTCTTTCTGTTCTATCCAACAATGACGGCATCAATAACAACAACAATAACTACAACAATAAAAAAAACACTATGACACAGTAATTTGGGGCTATTTTACTCTGGCTGAATAGCCAGCTCATTTCTCTCTCTCTCTCTCTCTCTCTCTCTCTCTCTCTCTCTTCTCTCTCTCCTCTCTCTCATCATTTTCAATAACTATGCTTTAATCTATGTGAACCATCTCTGAATTCTTTTCTGATGGCAAGATCAAGAACCATGAACAAGTCAGTACATAATCACTACTCCTTAGAATGCCCAGATAATAAAAGCATTAAGCTTCATTTCATACAAACACAAGCTACTCAATATGACTTCCAAGTAAAATCTATTCTTCTTTAAGGATAACATACCTTAGGGGGAGATGGGTGATAGTGCTTCAAAGGCAGTGGAGCGGGTCTGCAGGTGTCTATCTTTCTCTCCCCCTCTGTCTTCCCCTTCTCTCTCCATTTCTCTCTGTCCTATCCAACAGGGACATCAATAACAACAACAATAATAACTACAACAATAATGAAAAAACAACAAGGGCAACAAAAGGGCAAAATAAATAAAAAAGAAACATACCTAGATTCATTAACTCAATATTTCTTTTCTTCCTAATGTATTTTACCATTAAAAACTGAAGTTGTCAGGGCCAGTCGGTGGCACACCTGGTTAAGCACACACATTAAAAAATTGAAGTTGTTGCCAAACTAATTATAGAATTGAAAATACTCTTTCCAGGCTGGGACAATGAATCGAACTATCAACGCCTATGATCAGCGGGGAAGCAATTATAGAAGCCAGACCTTACACCTTCTGCACCCCAGAATGACCCTGGGTCCTTACTCCTAGAGGGTTAAAGAATAGGAAAGCTATCAGGGGAGGGGATTGGATATGGAGTTCTGATGGTGGGAATTGCGTGGAATTGTACCCCTCTTATCCTATAGTCTTGTCAGTGTTTCCATTCTATAAGTAAAAAATTAAAAAATAAGAAAATAAGAAAAAGAAAATAAAAGAAAATACTCTCTCATATAACATCCAAATTGTCTTACTTCTTGCTCATAACCCCCATTGCAAATTTCTCAACTTTTCTTTTCATTCCATCCTTTTTAGATAGCAAAGCTTGCAACAACGAAACAACCATATGAATCTAAATTTTAAATTTTGTGGGAGGTCAGGCATTGTGCAGCAGGTTAAGCGCACATGGCACAAAGCGCAAGGACCAGCCTAAGGATCCCCACCTGCAGAGGGGTCACCTCACAAGTGGTGAAGCAGGTCCGCAGGTATCTATCTTTCTCTCCCCCTCTGTCTTCCCCTCCTCTCTTGATTTCTCTTGTCCTATCCAACAACAACATCAATGACAACAATAACAGTAATGACAACAAGAAGGGCAACAAAATGGCCTCCTGGAGGCAGTGGATTCCTCAGACACGGAGCCCCAGTGATAACCCTGGAGGCAAAAAAAAAAAAATCTCTAAAATTTTTTTTTTAATTTTGTTTGCCCATGCCTAAATTCAGAAGAAAAGAAAGTATTTAGGGGGCCAGGAGAAAGCTCATCCAATAAAGCCTTACAGTATGTGAGGTGCTGTGTTTGAGCCCCATCATTATGTGGAAGCATCATGGATGATACTGATGAAACTCTGTGGATGGAAAAGTACTATTGAAGTGTCTCTCTTACCTCTTTAAATTAACTAATTAATTTTTCCCAGTACATATTTTTAAAAGCAATTTGAGATTTAAAAAGTTTTATTATCTTTATTTATTTGATAGAGACAGCTAAGTATCAAGAGGGAAGGAGGAGATAGAAAGGGAAAGAGACAGAGAGACACCTGTAGACCTGCTACACCACTTGTGAAGCTTTCCCACTGCAGTTGGGGACTGGAGACTTGAACTCAGGTCCTTGCGCATTGTGACATGTGTGCTCAACTAGGTGTGCCACCACCCAGCCCCAAATTTCTTTAAAACACAGTGAAAGTTTTAAATAAAAGTTTAGAACTCTGGTTTGGTTACTCTTGGCGGGGGGGGGGGGGGGGGGGGCAAGGATAATCTAGCAATATATCTCAATATATTTTCTGTGTTGTTGTGTGTTATTTAGATACAGAAGCCAGAGAGGAACCATTTCCTTTTGTGTTTTTTTTTTTAATTTCTTTATTGGGGAATTAATGTTTTACATTCAACAGTAAATACAATAGTTTGTACATGCATAACATTTCCCAGTTTTCCATATAACAATACAACTCCCACTAGGTCCTCTGTCATCCTTCTTGGATCTGTATTCTACCCACCCAACCACCCCAGAGTCTTTTACTTTGGTGCAATACAGCAATTAACTAATTAATTTAAAAAGGGGGAGTTCCCTATGTCATTGCACATGCATGAAATTCAGAACTCATTTCCTGTCACTTCATAAAAAATGAATAATTTAAATGTTATATTTAGCTCTGATATCCCAATTTTCAATAATACATCACAATTCATCAGCTTCACTAAAAGCAGTTCATTTTCAGATCATTTCTCCAAAACAGAAAAATGACATACTGCTGTTTCTATCCAGTAAATGAAGAAATAAATAAGTAAAATATTTTGAAAAAATTCTTTTAAAGGAAATGTTATAGCAGTTAGCTAAGGTTCATTTAATGGACTTATGTATATTAGGTTGATGAAATTTATAGTCATGAGTAATATATAATATTCACTTCTTCACAAAATTCTGGCATTCTTTAAGAAATATTTGTTTGCTTATTTATTTATGAGGATAGAGATGTGGGGAAAAAAATGAAAAACAGAACGTCACTATACCCTGATCCAGATTACCTGTCTTGTCAATTCCTCACAAATGTATCGTTTATTTGCTAACAGGTATAAAAGCTTCCTACTCTGGACACTTCTTGGGGCCCTCATTGTCTTTTAAATGAACATTTCATTTGTACATGTAAAAATTCGATAAAACTGGGATGCTTGCAAAAGGAAGTCAGTCTGGCATATGTGATACCAGAGATCAAACTCAGGACCTCATTTGAGGGTCTACTGCTTAATCCATTGTACCATCCTCAGCCTTGCCTTTCCCTTTCTTTCCTTTCCTTTCCTTTCCTTTCAAGTTGGAGTTTTAGAAACAGTATAAATGTAACTAACATACTAATGAACAGTCCATTTAAAGTGGTAAGAAAAGGGAGAAATACCAAAAAAGAGCAAAACATGATTAACATGATTAAGAAGGTAAATTTGTTTTGTGTATTTTATCACAACTAATATAAAAATAGAAGGAAAAATGTCAATGCAAAATTTTAAAATAAGTCACATGAGATTCAATTTTATGTCTATAAGAATGAATAAATACTATTGAATGGGGAAACAAGTGTTGGAGATGTGGTAAGCTGGGACCTTTACTCAGTGTCAGTTGGGGATGTAAAATGGATCCATGCTGCTGTTGTAGGAAACAGTTTTGACAGTTTATAAAACAAGCTAAACTTAAAGCTATTATGTGATGCAAAAATTCTACTTAGATTAAATTTACCAAAAAATGAAGGCATGTAAAAAGATTCCAAAGTCCTAGATTCAATCCCCAGCACCAACATAAGCCAGAGGTGACTCTGGGGGAAAATTTTTTTAAATCTTGTATTCACATAGAAACTTATATACACGTTTGCAACAGTATTTTCAAAATAGACACAAAATGGAAATAATCTTAAGTGCCCACTAGCTGGTAAACAGATAAACAAAATGTAATATATCATCTATACAATGGACTCAACAAGAAAAATGAAGTACAGATAAATGCTATAGCATGGGTGAACTTTAAATATAATATGGCAAGTGAAAGAAGCTAGACACAGAAGATCACATTTCAGATTATTCTACTTATATGAAGTATCCAGAAAAGGTGAAGTCATAAAAGAAAGTACACTCGTGGGTGCCTGGAAGTAGGCAAAAGGGGATATTGGTCTAACTACTAGCAGTATAAGATTTCTTTGGGTGGAGATGTAGATGGTGGTGGTTGCTCATGGTAAATATATTTAAAGTCACTGTAAGTATACACTCTAGAATGATGAATTTTATGTGAGGAGGATTCTATCTCAAAAACAAAGTTCTATTATTGATAAAATATATTTAAGATCGCCTTACTTCTTTTTTTTAAAGGTGTTTATTCATTCATTAGAGACAAAAGAAGAGAAAGAGAACTAGAGCATCATTCTGACATACATGATGCCAGGCATCAGACTCAGGACCTCATGCTTGAGAGTCCTTATGCTTGAGAGATCAATGCTTTATCTACCACTGTATTTTCCACATAAGAGAAATGTAGAGAGTACAGTTAAATGAAGGAGTGGAAGTGAAATGGCTGAGTCTGTCAGTGGAAACAGTAAAAACGTATTCTTATTTTCCAGATAAAATATTTGAGTATTCAGTACAAGTTAAATTTTCCAATTTTGCTTTTTACAAAATATCCCCCCTTTTCCTTTAGTGGTATGTCATAGCCTCATCCCTAATTTCTGAAGATTAAACCTGCTTGGAATCATCTTAAGTTTTTAAATAGCTACAACATATTTTTCTGACTATAAAACAGAAATGAGAAGTTATAAAATAAAATGAAAAGCCACTAGAGGGCATTGTATTCACTCCAGTTTGCAGTAAAGATTTTTCTTCTCAGAAATCTTTAACTTTCAAGATTATGCTTCACACACCTGGTCAAATAACTCATTGTTTCCTAGTCTTTTTTTAATATTTATTTTATTTATTTATTCCCTTTTGTTGCCCTTGTTGTTTTATTGTTGTAGTTATTATTGTTGGTGTCGTTGTCAGATAGGACAGAGAGAAATGGAGAGAGGAGGGGAAGACAGAGAGGAGGAGCGAAAGATAGACACTTGCAGACCTGCTTCACCGCCTGTGAAGCGACTCCCCTGCAGGTGGGGAGCCGGGGTTCGAACCGGGATCCTTATGCTGGTCCTTGTGCTTTGCGCCACCTGCGCTTAACCCGCTGTGCTACAGCCCGACTCCCTGTTTCCTAGTCTTAAGACATTTTTCAGGCTTTTAACTTCCACATCTGCAAAATATGGGGATTTGGTCTCCAGATCTTACAAGCTCTTGTCTACTCTAAAATTCTTATCCTGTGTAGTCATAAAAGTAGCATAATTTCAACACCCCCCCCTGACCTGCAGGGGGGAAGCTTCACAAGAGGTAAAGCAGTGCTACAAGTCTCTTTCTCACTCTCTCTCTCGCTCTCCCTCTCTTCTCCCCTCTCCCTGTAGCTCTGTCTCTCCCTTATCCCCCCCATCAAAGGAAAAAAAATCATCTGGAAAAATAGTAAGAATTGCACCTGCTTTATCACTCCAGCATATCTGGTGCTGGAAATGAAACTTAGGACCTTACGTATTGACAATTTATAATCTGGTATGAGTACCTTTCAAGAGTTACTAATCAGGGAGGCCAGATGACGGTGCACCTAGTTGAGTGCACGTTACCATGTCCAAGGACCCAGGTTTAAACCCCCATTCCTCACCTGAAGGAAGAAAGCCTCATGAGCAATGAAGCAGTGCTACAGGTATCTTTCTCTTTCCCTATTTACCCTTTCCCATTCAATTTTTCTGTGTCCAACAAAATAAAAATATTATTTTAAAAAAGTGTATAAAAATAAATTTACTAATCAGTTTCTCTTTTGATTATCTCAACAATTCAAGTTTGTACTTATTATCTCCATTGTACCTAATGGGAAAATTGAGGTTGGAAGAACTCAGTGAAATGCTCACAATGCCTTAGATAGTGAGTTAAAGAGCCAGGCCCTGCAAGTCCAAAAAAAAAAATTTTTTAAAGGTCTCCTTACTCTTTTTTTTTTAACTTCACTTATTATTGGATAGAGACAGACATAAATTAAGAGAGGAAGGGAAGATAGAGAGGGAAAGAGACAGAGAGATACCTGCAGCCCTGCTTCACCATTTGTAAAGCTTTCCCCCTACAGGTGTGGACCAGGGACTTGAACCCAGGTCCTTGTACACTGTAATGTGTGCATGTAACCAGGTATGCCACTACCTGGCCCCCAAGTCCAAATTTTTGTGCCCTTTATAACAATCTTTTACATCAGTGGGAAGATACAGGCTTTGTAGGATTTAAAGCTTATATATTTATGCTGGTTATATTAGTTCTCAATTGCAGCTGTAATAAAGTAACACAAAACCAGTGATTTAAAACAATATAAATTTATTATCTTCTGTAGATTAGAAGTCCAACAGAGACCTCACTAGGAAAAACTTATAGCTCACAAGATGGACTAAAGGAGAATCTGTCTCATCTTTCCCAACTCTTAAAGGTAACCTGGTGCCCATCTTCAAAGCCAGCTGCAGGAGGTCAAGTCACACTGTATTACTCTGTCTTGTCTGTCTTCCTCATTCACTTTTTTTTTTTAATTGCTACCAGGGTCTTTATGGAAGTATGGATCCACCGCTCCTGAAGGCCATCTTTCCTGCCCCCCCCCTTTAAATTCCTGGAATATGACAGACAGAAATTAAGAGGGAGAGAGGAAGAGAGAAAGATAGATACCTGCAGACCTGCTTCACTTCTTGTGAAGTGCCCCCCTGCAGATGGGAGCCAGTGGGCTTGAACCAGGATCCTTGCACAGGTACTTGCACTTAGTACTATGTGCATTAACCTGGTGCTCCACTGCCTAGTCCCCTTCCTCTCATGTCTTGTCAGGCCTCAGCTACAGGAGCTGCTAATTTACAGTGAGGGCCAGGTCTTGGAGGGGCCCTCAAACGGGCTTATGATGATGTCTGGTTACTTCATTGGGCTAGAGAGATAACATATAATGGTTATGCAAAAAAGATTTTCCTGCCTGAGGCACAAAGGTCCTTGAGGCACCAAAGCTCTAAGTCATACCTACACCTATTACTACTTCTGAATGTCCTTTTTTCCTCTTCTCTATCAGAGTCCTGATGGAATTAGAGTTCAGAACCTGATAGTCATCGTCCCTTAACATTTCTTCCCCTCTTCAGAGTATGGACCCAAATTCTTTTTAGGGTGTAGAAGATGGGAGTTCTGGCTTCTGTAATTGCTTCTCTGCTGGACATGGACATTGGTAAGTCAATTGATACCCCCAGCTTGTTTCTATCTTTCCCTAGTGGGATAGGGTTCTGGAGAGGTAAGGTTCCAGAACACCTTGGTGAGGCCATCTGCCCAGGGAGTTCAGGATGGAATCATAGTAGCATCTGCAACTTGGTGTCCGGAAAACAATTAAGATTAAGAGGGGTACAACTCCACACAATTCCCACCATCAGAACTCCGTATCCCATCCCTTCCCCTGATAGCTTTCCTATTCTTTAACCCTCTGGGAGTATGGACCCAAGGTCATTGTGGGATGCAGAAGGTGGAAGGTCTGGCTTCTGTAATTGCTTCCCCGCTGAACACGGGCATTGACAGGTTGATCCATACTCCCAGCCTGCCTCTCTCTTTCCCTAGTGGGGCAGGAATCTAGGAAAGCAGAGCTCCAGGACACATTGGTGGGGTTGTCTATGGTTTAGTCAGTGTTTCCTTTTTATAAATAAATTAAAAAAGCAAGACAAAATGTTTAATAAGCAAGAACCAGAGTGATCCAGGAGGTGGAGCAGTGGATAAAGCATTGGACTCTCAAGTGTGAGGTCCTTAGTTCACTCCCCGGAAGCACATGTACCAGAGTGATGTCTGGTTCTTCCTCTCTCTACTCATATCTTTCTCATGAATAAATAAAATTCTTTAAAAAAAAGAAAAAAAACTTAAAAAACAAGATCCAGAAAATAGGAATAGAGCAGATGAGAATAGGGATTTTAGGGTAGTAAGAAGCTAGAAAGTCTATTTTAGGTATGTTCCAAAGGACCTATGACTTAAATTTTTGCTTGAGCTTGATGGTTAACATGGAGGTGGACTGAAAATACTGTCTGGGAAGATATAGTCAGAGTTGAGACTAGAACTAGAAAGCTGGATTAGGGCAGAGAGTAGCTTCCAAACTTGAAGAGAATAGATAAATACAATTGACTGTTTACCCCCATCAAGTTGACCCAGAGCCCATGTATTTAGCACAGAAGCCTGGATAACCTCCGAGTCTGTCAGTCTGAGCTCATAGTCCATGGGAACATTCTAGTCTGGACTCACTCACTTCAGGACCAGTCTTCCTTGAGTAGCAGAGTAGGCTGACCTAACCCCTCTTTGGAGAGTGGGGCAGTCCCTACCACTGCTACTTTACAGTGAGGGCAAGGTCTTGGAGGGGCCCTCAAGAGGGCTTATGATAATATCTGGTTACTTTATTGAGCTGGAGAGATAACATAATGGTTTAATCTTGTCAGACAAAATAAGGACTACAAAAACTGAATAAGGGCAAGAGCCCAGCACACTTTAATGATGACTCTTTAGTCACTACCAGGCCACCCCATCACTTGGGGCCCTAGTCAGGGAATCCTGGGATTCCCACCTGGACATGATGGGCCTAGACATCTAACAGATCCCTCTCACCAGTGTCACTAGTCATCTTCATCAGGAACAACATAATGGGCCCCTTTGTGGTCCCCTACAGGACCTTGCCCTCAATGTGGATGAACAACGGTATGGACTGTTCCATTCTCTGAAGGGAGGTTGCATAACACACTCTACCCACCACCAGAGGAAAATGGGTCCTGAAATTAGTACAGCCTGGAATGTTCTATGCCGTGACCACTGAATGTGAGCTCAAACCTACAGGGATGCAGAGGTTACATAGGCTCCTGTGCTGAATCTGGGCCCCAGATCAAATCGATGGGGCTCACAGTTAACAATATTTATACACTTTCCCCATATTTGGGAGCTACTCTCTTTCCTGATCCAACTTTCTAGTCCTTTTTACAACTATGACACCATCTCCCCAGACAATACCTTGGGTCCATCTGCATATTAGATGTCAGGTAAAGTCATGGGCCCCTTGGAATATACCTACAATAGACCTAATAGCTTTTTCTAAAACGAAGACCCCAAATTTTCATCTGCAATATTCTTGCCTTTAGGTTCATGATTAGTCAACAATTTGTTCTGCTTTGTATCTTAATTCTTTTGCAGCCACCAGGTTCCAGATGCTACCATGATGCCAACCGGACTTCCCTAGGCAGATGACCCCACTGTGTCCTGGAACCCCGCCTCCCCAAAGCCCTGCTCCACTAAGGAGAGATAGGCTGGGAGTATGGATTGACCTGCCAATACCTATGTCCAAAGGGAAAGCAACTACAGAAGCCAGACCTTTTCACCTTCTGTACCCCAGAATGATTCTGGGTCCATACTCCCAGAGGGATATTGTTATGTGGAAAACTGAGAAATGTTATGTATGTACAAACTACTGTATTTACTGTCAACTGTAAAACATTAATCCCCCAATAATAAAATTAAAAAAAGAATAGGTAAGCTATCAAGATAGGGGATTGGGGGGAGTCGGGCTGTAGCACAGCGGGTTAAGCGCAGGTGGCGCAAAGCACAAGGACCGGCATAAGGATCCCGGTTCAAACCCCGGCTCCCCACCTGCAGGGGAGTCGCTTCACAGGCGGTGAAGCAGGTCTGCAGGTGTCTATCTTTCTCTCCTCCTCTCTGTCTTCCCCTCCTCTCTCCATTTCTCTCTGTCCTATCCAACAACGACAACAACAATAATAACTACAACAATAAAATAACAAGGGCAACAAAAGGGAATAAATAAATAAATAAAATAAATATTTAAAAAAAAAAAAAAAAAAAAAGATAGGGGATTGGATACGGAACTCTGGTGGTGGGAATTGTGTGGAATTGTACCCCTCTTATCCTATGGTCTTGTTAATATTTCCATTTTATAAATAAACTTCTTTTTTTGATTAATTAGTTTATTTATAGGAAGAAAAGAAGAAAGAGAGAACCACTGATTATTCTTGTTCATGAGATGCTGGGGACTGAACTCAGGATCTCAGACAAGAAAGTCGAATGCTTTACCCACTGGGCCACTCCCTAGGCTGCTTGTTTATTTATTTTTCCCCTTTACAGTTTTTTTTTTTTTAAGAAAGGAAACATTAACAAAAACAAAACCATAGCATAGGAGGGGTACAACTCCACACAATTCCCACCACCTGATCTCCATATCCCATCCCCTCCCCTGATAGCTTTCCCATTCTCTATCCTTCTAGGAGTATGGACACAGAGTCGTTGTGGGTTGCAGAAGGTGGAAAGTCTGGCTTCTGCAATTGCTTCCCCACTGAACATGGGCGTTGACTGGTCGATCCATACTCCCAGTCTGCCTCTCTTTCCCTAGTAGGGTGGGACTCTGGGGAAGTGGGGTTCCAGGACACATTGGTGGGGTCGTCAGTCCAAGGAAGTCTGTTTGGCATCATGCTGGCATCCGGAACCTGGTGGCTGAAAAGAGAGTTAGCATACAAAGCCAAACAAATTGTTGAACAATCATGGACCTACAGGCTGGAATAGTGCAGATGAAGTGTTGGGGGTACTCACTGCAGACTCTTGTGTACTTCTGCTTTCAGGTATATGTTTTTCCCTGGTTTATGGACATGTGTGAATCTATGCTCTATCTCAGGGGACCTGGTCTATATCTAGGTTTGGGGACTTTATTGGGGAGTGGACCACCTGGAATGGAATTAGAGAATACTATGAAAGGAAAGGTCTCACCCGAGTGATGAAGCTGAAGAGTTGTCATTCCACACCTGAAGTCTCTGGACACAGTCTGAAATGAAGCATGCTGGGGTGGCACTTGTTACGTTGATTACGTTGCAATCGGTGGGTGCAATATTATTTGATATTAATTGAGAGAAGCATGCAGGAAAGTGGGCCCCACCCTAAGGTTCCAGGACTGGGGGAAATATAGGCTCTATAGTGGAAATGTGAGGTTCCTGCTGTTTTAGGGTTCAAGAACACAATGGATAGTTATTGTTATCATCACATTATTTGGTAATTGGGTTAACTTTGAAAAGTCCCTTGGTTAGGGTTTGCTGTATAATGCCCAGCATCTTGTATATAGCTGTGCCACCAGTTGCTTCTTATAAATAAACTTCTTTTTAAAAAGTCTGGTTACTTTCTTAATGTTATCTTACCTTAATAGTTTCAAGGATCAGTCATGTTATAGCATGCATCAATATTCTGTTTCATTTATTTATTTTTATATTTATTTATTTTTCCCTTTTGTTGCTCTTGGTTTTTGTTGTTGTTGTTGTTATTGCTGTTGTTGTTGTCATCGTTGTTGGATAGGACAGAGAGAAATGGAGAGAGGAGGGGAAGACAGAAAGGAGTAGAGAAAGACAGACACCTGCAAACCTGCTTCACCACTTGTGAAGCGACTGCCCTGCAGGTGGGGAGCCAGGGGCTTGAACTGGGATTCTTACGCCAGTCCTTGTGCTTTGTGCCATGTGCACTTAACCCACTGCGCTACCACCAGACTCCCCTTCTGTTTCATTTATAACGGAATACTACTTTGTTGTTCATTTATACATTTATCCATGTACAGAAAGACAGACATTGGGTTGCTCCCAACTTTAGCTATCCTGAATAATGCTGTTACTACAAACATTTCCATATAAGTATTTCTGTGAAGATGTATTTTCAATTCTTTGGATATGTAAGATGACCCAGAACTTATGAGCCATATGATAAGACTATATTTAACACTTAGAACTACCACACTATTTTTATGGTGATTTCTATTTTTGCACTTTGTGTTACCTGTGCTTAACCTGCTTCACTACCACCCAACTCCCATGCGATTTCTATTTTTATATCCCTATCAGCAATGAATGTATGGGTTCACAGCATTTCATAATTCTCCTTATCTTGTCAATACCAATTTTCCTTTATTTATTTTTTAATGTATTCAGTTATGAGGAGAGACGGAGAGAGAACCAATGCATCACTCTGACACATGTGATGCTGGTGACCAAACTTAGTACCTCATACTTGAGAGTCCAAAGCTTTATCTACTGCACCCTTTACCTACTGCATCTCCTGACCCACTTTAAAAATGTATTGTATGTGGGAGTCGGGTGGTAGCACAGTGGGTTAAGCGCACGTGGGTTAACCTTAAGGATCCCGGTTGGAGCCCCCGGCTCTCCACCTGCAGGGGAGTCGCTTCACAGGTGGTGAAGCAGGTCTGCAGGTGTCTTATCTTTCTCTCCCTCTCTCTGTCTTCCCCTCCTCTCTCCATTTCTCTCTGTCCTATCCAACAACGACGACATCAATAACAACAGCAGCAAAAATAAAAAGACAATAAGGGCAACAAAAGGAAAATAAATAAATGAAATAAAAAAAATTTTTTTAAATGTATTGCATGTGGTCAACAATTTGTTTGGCTTTGTATGTTAACTCTCTTTTCAACCACCAGGTTCCAGATGCTATCATGATGCCGACCAGACTTCCCTGGACAGACAACCCCACCAATGTGTCCTGGAGCCCCACTTACCCAGAGCCCTGCCCCACTAGGGAAAGAGAGAGGCAGACTGGGAGTATGGATTGACCTGTCAATGCCTATGTTCAGTGGGGAGAGGCAATTACAGAAGCCAGACCTTCCACCTTCTGCATCCCACAATGACCTTGGGTCCATACTCCCAGAGGGATAAAGAATAGGAAAGCTATCAGGGGAGGGGATGGGATACGGAGACCTGGTGGTGGGAATTGTGTGGAGTTGTACCCCTCTTAACCTATGGTTTTGTCAATGTTTCCTTTTTATAAATAAAATAAATAAAAATGTATTATATGGGGCCAGGTGGTAGTGAATCTGGTTAAGCACACATCTACAAGGGGAAGTTTCATTAGTGGTTAAGAGGTACTGCAGGTGTTTCTCTGTCCCTCTCTATCTTCCCACTCCCCTCTCAATTTCTATCTCTAGCAAATAAATAAGTTTATAAAAGAATAAAAATTTATTGTAGTCATCAAAGTGGATATAAACTGGAATCCTGTGAGGTCCTTTCTTTCCTTCTTTCTTTACTAGAGCACTACTCTGCTGTGATTTATGGTGCAGGAAATTAAACCTGGGACTTCACAGGAGTCTCTTTGCATAATCATGCTATATATCCCTGTTGGGTGTGTGTGTGTGTGTGTGTGTGTGTGTGTGTGTGTGTGTGTATGTGTTTGTTTTAATGAGATACAGAAAGAGACCAGAGTATTGCTCAGCTCTTGTTTATGGTAGACTGCAGAGCCTTCGGCATGCAAATCTTTTGAATAACTAACCATTATGCTGTCTTCCCAGTCTCATCCCAACATTTTGATTTGTACTTCTCTAATGAATAATGCCAACTATTTTGACATTCACTTGGTGACCTTTTCACATATTTTTAGAAAATTTTTATTTAAGTTTTTTCTTCATTTTTGTGTTGCCTTTTTGTTGCCTAGCTGTAGTTTTTTAAAAACATATACTTGTATATTTAATATATATATATTTTTTATTTAATAGACTTTCACTTGTAAATATTTTCTCTCAATCTGTAGATTTTTACTTCATTGATGCTATTTTATGCCTCCAAACTTTTAATTTATCTGTTTTTTAGTTCTTCTTTAGGTACAGTATCTAAGAATCCAAGGTCAGATTCCATGGAAGTTATTTCTAGTGAGCCAGGAGGTGATACAGTAGATAAAGCTTTGGAAACTTAAGCATGGGATCCCTAGCATCACACATGCCAGGCTGATGCTCTGGTTCTTCTTACTCTCCCTTTTTCTCTTTCATAAATAAAATAAATAAAATAGAATTTCAAGGTTTACCCCTATTATTTCTTTCTGTGAATTTTATAGTTCAGATTTTACATTTATGCTCTTGGTCAATTCACTTTGAGTTAATTTTTGTATATGAAGTGAGGATTCCAGCTTTTTTTTTTTTTCTTTTGCAGATGGATGGACATCCAGTGTCACAGCATCACTTGTTTTTTTTGGGTTTTTTTTAAATAATTGGTTAAGCTGGAGAAGTAGCATAATGGTTAATAAAGAGTCTTTTTTTACTTTTTTTTTTTTTAATAAAAAGAGTCTTACATGCTTGAGGCTTCAAGGTCCCAGGTTCAATCCCCATAAGCCAGAGCTGAGCAGTGCTCTGATAAAATAAATAAATAAAATCAATTTGCCGTAGATCTGTAAGTTTATTTCTGGACTCTTAATTCTACTAATATATTGTCATGTCAGTGTATACAACCAGGACAGATTCCTTTTAATGTTAACTTAGCTACCATGCAGTAATCATGACCAAACTCTCATGCCTGAAGCTCCAAAGTCTCAGGTTCAATCCCCAGCAGCACCATAAGCCACAGCTAAGTAATGCTTTGGTATTTATCTCTGTATGCATCTTTCTGTATCTCTCTCATTAAAATAAATAAAATATTAAAAAATATTGTCTCCCAATTATAACTAGATGTATTTTCACTTAGGCTTTCTGAATTTTCTTGAGTAATGTTTTATAATTTTCAGTGTGTAAATCTTTCATTTTGGGGCAGTATTTGGCCTTATCTTTGTCTCAACTTCCTGGGGAGTGTCTTTCATTTTAAATTGCTCTATCTTCACCACTTCCCAGGCTGCATGGGAAAAGGTCATTAAATCTTTGCAATTTTCTAAGGAATAGGAACATCTTAATGATTGATGATGAGTACCTGAGATCAACCCTGATTATGTTTACAAAAACGACTTAGCCTGAGAGGTGGTGCAGCGGTTAAAGCTTTGGACTTACAAACCATGAGGTCCATGACCTGTGAAATAGCTCACTTGGATACTGTGCTGCTTTGCACAGTATCCAGGCTTGAGACTGACTGCCACCACATTGAAAGAAGTTGTGGTCTCGTTACTAATTCTCTATCTCTAAAAACAAAAACATGAGGCCCCTGAGTTCCATCCCAGGCATTAAAAGTGATAGTGACAATGTTTTTATCCAACTTCATGCTAGCTATCAAACTCTAGCAAAAACTACCAGTCATGGGACCCGAGAAACATGCCTGAAATGGACTTCTGAGTGTTCTTCTACCCTAAGATCCCTAATCTCATCTGCTCTGTTCCTACTTTTTGGTTCCTGTTCTGTTTTGTCTCATTTTATGTCCTACCACCTTCCAGACACCAAGTTGCAGATGCTACCATGGTTCCACCCTGACTTCTCTGGGAAGATGACCTTACCAATGTGTCCTGGAACCTCACCTCTCCAGAGCTCTGGTCCACTAAGGAAAGACAGAAACAGGCTGAAGATATGGGTCGACCTGCCAATACCCAAATCCAGTGGAGAAGCAACTACAGAAATCAGAATTCCCACTTTCTGCACCCCAAAAACAACTTTTATCCATACTCCAGTAGAGGAGAAGTGATAGGAAGAAGAGGGTAAGAGGGCTATAAACTCCATTGCCATCAGGCCCCAGAGAGGACGAAAAGGGAAGAGATATTTGGATGTAGTAATAGGGTTGTGTGTGACTTGGAGGGGAAGAGAGGATGGGACCTGGAGAAAAAGGGGGAAATCAAAAAAAAAAAAAAAAAAGTCAAGATAATTTAATCAATTTAACAAATAGACTGTTTCTAGTACCTGTCCTCAAGAACCTACAAATGGGGCTACAGAAACACAGCAATGGTTATGCAAAAAGACTTAATTGCCTGAGGCACCAAAAGTCTCCAACACCACCATAAGCAAGAGCTGGGGGGGGGGGAGAGAAGGGAAAAAAGGAAGACCTATTTAAGAACCTATTTAAGAACCTACAAGTGACTCTATGATAAAATCAGACTTAAGTATGACCTCCAATGCTGGTTGCCCTATAATGAAATCTGTTGAGCCTCCTTGAGTCTCAAATACTTTATTTGCAAACTGTCCTTCCTTTCTGCTATAGGCCTGAATGGCTGCTGTTGAAATGTGCAACTTTATGGAACCCAGGAAGGTGGTGCTGGTCTTGACCAGATGCTACTCCAGATACAAAGCAGTCATTGTGGAGAACATTGATGATGCATCGCAGAAGCGCCCATATAGCCATGCCTTCCCTGCTGACTGGAATTGGCTGCTGTCCCTGCAAAGTGACAGCTGCCTTGGGAAAGAAGAAAATCTCCAAAGGGTCAAACAAAGACCAAGTCTTTTTTTTTTTTAATTATCTTTATTTAAAAAAATTTTTTGTATTTCTTTTTTTAATATTTATCCCCTTTTGTTGCCCTTGTTTTATTGTTGTAGTTATTGTTGTTGATGTTGTCATTGTTGGATAGGACAGAGAGAAATGGAGAGCGGAGGGAAAGACAGAGAGGGGGAGAGAAAGAGACACCTGCAGACCTGCTTCACTGCCTGTGGAACCCGGGCTCAAACCGGGATCCTTACATCCGGCCTTGCACTTTGTACCACCTGCGCTTAACCCACTGGGCTACCACCCAACTCTCAAAGACAAAGTCTTTTGTGAAAATTTACAATCACTTCATCCCTACAAGCTATCTATGGACATCCCCTTGGATAAAGCCACTGTCAACAAGAATATCTTCCAAGAACCCACTTTTTTTGGGGGGGGTAATGGTTTACAGTAAATAGTTGTTGGTACATGAGTCAAAACATTCTCACCCCCAGCTTAGGTTCTCCTCCACCACTATGCACCAGGACCCTCAAGAGTCCTTTACTTTGTTGCAATACACCAAACTCAGTCCAAGTTGCTTTGAGTTTCCCTTTCTGATCTTATTTATCAGAATGTCCACTCTTTCTTTTTAAATTTTTTACTGGGGGATTAATAGTGTAAGATAGATACAGTATTTTCTTACAGAAATACGTACATGAAATGATACATATGTAACATTTCCCAGTTTCCCACATAACAATTCAAACCCCATTAGGTCTTCCGCCATCATGTTCCAGGACCTGAACCCTTCACAACCACCACCCCATAGTTTTTTACTTTGGTGCAATACAGAAAACTCAGTCCAAGTTCTGCTTTGTGTTTTCTTATTTTCAACCTCAGGAGCGCCCACTCTTAATGGCAACTGCGGCCCGTTGTGAGGCTAAGGTCAAGGCTGAGGACAGGTGTAAGATCGGCAAGAACAAAGGAACAAATGGTTCTTCCAGAAGCTGCAATTTTAGGTGTTTTGTTTGCGTCATTGAAAGTTAAAAAAATAAAGTTAAAAGCAGTACCTACTTCAAGGCTCATGGGAGTGCAGGTGAAATACTTAGTATATAACTGTCCCCTTTAAAATTGTTAGCTAGGGAGAGTCGGAAGGTAGCGCACTGGGTTAAGCATAGGTGGCGCAAAGCGCAAAGACCGGTGTAAGGATCCCGGTTCGAGCCCCCGCTCCCCATCTGCAGGGGAGTCACTTCACATGCGGTGAAGCAGGTCTGCAGGTGTCTTTCTCTCCCCCTCTCTGTCTTCCCTTCCTCTCTCCATTTCTCTGTCCTATCCAACAATGACGACATCAATAACAACAACAATAATAACTACAATAATAACTACAACAATATAACAATGGCAACAAAAAGGAATAAATAAAAGAAAAAAATTGTTAGCTAGAGGCGCCTGGCAGTGGCACACTCTGTTAAGCGTACATAGTACTAAGTGCGAGGGCCTGTGCAAGGATCCTGGTTCTGCAGGGGGAAGTTTCACAAGCGGTGGAACAGGTCTGCAGGTCCCTCTCCCTCTCCCCCCCTCTCTCCCTGCCTCTCTCAATTTCTCTCTGTCCTGTCCAATAAAATGGAAAAAAATGGCCGCCAGAAGCAGTAGATTCGTAGTGCTGGCATGGAGTCCCAACAATAACTTTGGAGGCAAAAATAAATAAATAAATGAAAGTAAAATAAAATAAAATTGTCAGCTAACAATTACCCAATTACCGTTTAACCGAAACCACCAGAGCTCACACAATTTCGCCTCTGTAGTCTCCTTTCTCCTAGTTCCCACAGGCTCCCCGCGGCCCCTCCCGTGCTGAATACCCACCACTCAGCAAACGCCACGGGCCAGCTTGTGCAGGAAGAAAAGCTCCAGAAATCACCCAAAGCTCCGAGAGCCAGTGATATCGCCTCTACCCCCGTGCCCTGGGCGAGAACAGGAAGCAGGCAGCCCGGCTGGGGTGACTTCCCCGCGCCTGCAACCTCCACCCCAGGGGCGGACCCTGGGTGGAGAGAGCAACCCCGGCCCCGCCCCCCCCCCCCCCACCTAGATGCTGGGGAAGCAAGTCCCCGCTAGGTTGAGGTGGAAGCACATGGCGGGAGCTGGATTTGCGCATGCGATGATGAGCGGGTCTGAGGCAAGATCTCGCGATGGTTGGGTGGAGTGGGCCATGCTGCCGCCTCTTAAGCGGAAGCTCAGATTCGGGCCCAGTGCAGGACTTTTTCGCCCACTGGTTGGAAGAAGAATCTAGGGAGCTGGGTGGTAGCTCTGGGTGGGTTAAGCGCACATGGCGTAAGGATCCCGGTTCGAGACCCCGGCTCCCCACCTGCAGGGGGTCGCTTCACAGGCGGTGAAGCAGGTCTGTAGGTGTCGAATGTCTTTCTCTCCCCCTCTGTGTCTTCCTCTCCTCTCTCCATTTCTCTCCATCCTATCCGGCAACAATGACAGCAATAATAACAACAACAACGATAAACAAGGGCAACAAAAGGGAAAAATGTCCTCCAGGAGCAGTGGATTCGTAGTGCAGGCACGGAGTTCCAGCAATAACCCTGGAGACAAAAAAAAAAAAAAGGAAGAAGAGTCTAATAAGCTCCATGACGTGAGCTCCGTGTGCTGCGAGGGTGACACCCGCTCTGCGCACCTGCTTCACGGCTCGCTGGGGGTGGGAGCGGAGAGGGCACAGAACCTCTGGGACAGGGACCTTAGTTTTTGCAAAGGCGTTGGGATGGGGAGGGAATTGTGGCCGCAGCTGGGAAGCGACGAGGAGATGTGATCCCACAGTACCTTGGGAACCGTCTAGGAGAGCAATGCCATCTTGGTGACTACGGAAATGACTTCATCCCTGCTGGGCAGGGATGTTTTATTTCATTACTTTATTATTCTTAGCAACATCGCCCTGCCAGATATTCATCGGGATGCGGCATCATCTAAGTTCATTTCCCATGTCTACGCTCGACCGGACCTGCCAATATACCCGGATATCTTCGCCCACCGTGTCCAACGCTTGACGTCTCGTCACCCAATCTGGTCCCCTATGCCTACACTGAACTTCTCTGTTCCAGACTCTTGGAAACAGAGTTGGCAGTCAGCTGAGGTAAAGAACAAACACCTCATCACAGACCCCTGCAAGCGTCAACCCGGCTTTGACCTAGCACGTTATGATTGGGCCCTCCTCAATCGCTATCGAACAGGCCATGGCCGGTGAGCCGCTATGCTCCATCGCTGGGGAGCCAGAGACGACCCGAACTGCCCCTGCAGCTACAGACAGACTATGACCCACATAGTCAACGACTGCCACCTCTCCAGATTCAAAGGAGGTCTCGCAACTTTACATCAGGCTCAACCTGACGCTGTTGGACTGGCTACGGAAGAAGGGCAAAAGCTAGAAGAAGAATTATATTAATTGTATTTTATTTTTAGCCAGAGCTCTGTGCAGCTGTAGTTATGGTGGTAGGAGAGATTGAACCTGTGACTTCAGAGCCTTAGGCATGAAAGTCTTCTACAAGGATTGGCCTAAGGATCCCGGTTCGAGCCCCCGGCTCCCCACCTGCAGGGGAGTGGCTTCACAGTGGTGAAGCAGGTCTTCAGGTGTCTGTCTTTCCCTCCCCGTCTCTGTCTTCCCCTCCTCTCTCCATTTCTCTCTGTCCTATCTAACAACGACAACAGGAATAACAACAACAATAATAACTACAACAATAAAATAAACAATAAGGGCAACAAAAGGGAATATATATAAAGTCTTCTGCATTACCATTATGCTCCCAAGCATTTTATTTTCACTGCTTAGTTCTGGTTTATGGTGGTGCTGGGGACTGAAGCAGGGACTTGGGAGCATAAGGCATTGCCCCCATCCTCCCCAGCCCTGGGATAACTTTTTTTCTATAGAAGATTTAAGATTTATGACTTGTGCTGCTTAACTTTGAGTCTCCCAAGTTCTAAGTGGTATTGTACCTTGTGGGGAAAGGATTCCAGGTGGAGGGAGTTCTATTATTTTGGTTTGATCTTTGGAGAGAGGATGTATATGTATTTTTTTTTTGTTTTTTTTGGGTTTTTTTTTTTTGGTGTGTGTGTGTTTTGGTTGAGTTTTCTTGGTATCCTAATGTTTATAAACTATTTGTTCTCCCACCACCACCACTTTTGTTATAAGGCAGAGAGAAATTGAGAGGGGAGAGGGAGATAGAGGGGAGAGTGAGATAGAGAGGAGACACCTGCAGCTCAGCACCACCACCACGTGTGAGGCTCCCCCCTCCTTTCAGGTAGGGATTGGGGACTTGAATGTTCTTATTTTTTAAATGTACTTTTTGATTGGTTAAGAGCATTGTTTCCACTGCTACTTGTTCTCATTAACTCATATATTTTGACAAATGGAATTCTTCTCCATTCCCTTTTTCTTTTTTTTATATTTATGTATTTCCTTTTGTTGCACTTGTTTTATTGCTGTAGTTATTGTACTTATTGATGTCGTCGTTGTTGGACAGGACAGAGAGAAATGGAGAGAGGAGGGGAAGACAGAGAGGGGGAGAGAAAGACACCTGCAGACCTGCTTCACCACCTGTGAAACGACTCCCCTGCAGGTGGGGAGCCGGGGGCTCGAACTGGGATTCTCATTCGGGTCCTTGCGCTTTGCACATGCGCTTAACCCGCTGCGCTACCGCCCGACTCTTCCTTTTTTTTTTTTAAATATTTATTTATGAAAGAAAAAGCCAGGTAATCAGTCTAGTACATGTGATACTGGGTGGGGGATATGGTGCAACTGGGGATCCTATGCTTGAGAGTCCAGAGTCTTACCCATTGTGCCATCTCCTACCAAGTCTACCATATTCATTATGCTGTCCATGACTTTGCCTAGGGAAAAAAAAAAATCCCTTTTCTCTGTAAATTCTCCCTGTCCCTGTAATCTATTATATATTTGTTGTTTGTATATTTTTTTAGCCTTCAGGCTAGTGCTGTTATTTTTGTTTACTTCTCTCTTGTAGGTTTCCTTAAGATAGTGATTATTTTTGCATTTCTCATCATGTGATGGTTAAACACTACCATGTGTTTTGAGCAAGTTTGATTATAATTACTTTGACTTGAGTACTCTTTCCTGTAGACGAGTCATGTCATTTATGTAGACATTGTCTTTAAGTAACTGTTAAGCTGCAGGTCTTTGTCATGCTAATTGATGTGATCCAGAAAAAGGTAGTGAACCTTAAGATGTTGACTCGTCAAGAAATTGACTTTCTCACCCTAATATTGTAGTTTTTCATGTAGTCTGTTAGGAGAAGAGGACTGATAATTTACTATCTTTTTGGAAGATGGAATAGATTGCTTAAGTTATTTGTACTACAAAGGAAAAGGTTTTTATCTCAGCAATTATGTTCTGGGACTTATTGTGTCAGCTTTTAAGTACCTTTAAGTTTAACTTTCAGATGTGTTTTTAAGTAACAAAGTTTTCACTTTGGTACTTTAAATGTCTCTATTATAGTACTGTAATATTAGTGCTTCAGCCTGTAGTACTCTTATAAATCTTTTGAGGGTTGTACTCTACAAAAAAAAAATTATTCTGTCTTTGAAGTAATGAATTCAAGTAGCAGTAATAATGATGTTCAGACTCATTTGTGGAATATTTAACAATTGTGTTTATAGGGAAATACCAGGAGATGTTAACTTAAATAAAATCACCACAATTGAGTAGGGGAAATGACTTTAATTTCAGAATTGAAATTTCAATTTCAATTTCAGCCAAGAGGAAGACACTAGCCAAAGTTGGGTACATTGGGAGTCTTTATTTTCAGAAAATGTTGGCCTACATTGTGAACTATAAAAGGAGAAAGATAGATGGAAAGTAGGAAAAACAAAGAAGCTATTGTATAAACCCATGGGAGGTGGGGACATGATCTAGGTGTAGTACAAATGAGGAGGAACTCTTCACATTGGTCACATATAATGTAAAAAGGCAAATGAAAGAAAGGTGACTGACTCCTGGGTTCTGGTTTGAACAGAAAATAAGTAGCTGAACCATCACACAGAGAAGCCACTACAGCAGATAAGCTCTGTGGCTACAGAATGTTAGTTTAGCACAGTATGTTAATATTGTTGTATGACAAAAGATGTGCCATTGTAAAAGTTCCTGTTTTCTTGTAGCTTATATTTTGGCTCAGGGTAATTGACAGTAATTAAAGATAATTACATAATTTAGCAGTTAAGAGCACAAACTTGAAGCCATTCTGATTAGGTTTCAACTCCAACTCTGCCATGTCCTGAGCAAGAACCTCTTTGTTCCTCAGTTTGCCCAATTTGAAATTGGAAATAGTGATAGTACTTCTCGGTTGCTGAGAGCATTATAGAATGCCCACTGTATACAAAGTCCTACATAAGTGCTGCTTTTTAGGTAGGTGCTGTAGAGAAAAATAAAACAAGATAAGAACTAGAAAGTAGGAGGTTTGTGTGGGATGGCCTGAGGATGGTTTAGAAAATCCTGGGAGTCGGGCGGTAGCGCAGCAGGTTAAGCGCACGTGGCGCAAAGCGCAGGGACCGGCTCAAGGACCCCGGTTCGAGCCCCGGCTCCCCACCTGCAGGGGAGTCGCTTCACAAGTGGTGAAGCAGGTCTGCAGGTGTCTGTCTTTCTCTCCCCCTCTCTGTCTTCCCCTCCTCTCTCCATTTCTCTCTGTCCTATCCAACAACGATGACATCAACAACAATAATAGCTACAACAATGGAAACAAGGGCAACAAAAAGGAAATAAATAAATATTTAAAAAATTAAAAAAAAAAAAAAGAAAATCCTCCCTGATGTGGGAGCATTTGAACAAAGAAGTGTGGTCTAGATTAACAAATATATAGGTAGAGATAACACAGTAGATTCAGACACCCTTACAGGATGATCGTTTGAAATAAAAATCATATGCTAGGGAGCTGGAATGGTATGAACCAGATTTATTTGTTTATTTATTTTGGTGGTGATGGTAGGGGGATTTCAGAGCCTCAGGTGGAGCTCCAGTGGCACAGTTGGTTAGCACACGGTACTTATACAGAGCCTTAGGTTTGCATAAGCACTATGCTGTCTCCTGCCCCTGAACAAGAATATTTGGGGTGAGGATAATTTATTTAGAGCTTTTATAGCATCTAGAAACATTGGCCTTCTTTTCTAAAACTTTCCAGTCTTTTCATTCTTGGACTTGAAGTCCTCAAGTTAGATCCAGCTCATCAGGAATTAGCCTTGATCAGATCAAGTGCTTAATCAGAGCTAATTATGTTGCCACAGTGAATGCTCTGTGGAATTTTGTTGCCCTGAAAGTAGCTGGCATTGTTGAAGAGAGCACAGGCTTGGATTTATTAGTAATCTTGCTTCAATAAGGTTGAGGTCTGCCTAAAAGTAGAAGTGACACAGAAGAAAGATCACAAGTAGGAAAATATCTCTGACCATTATTTTTTTTTGTCTTTGGACCAGACTGTGTCTATAGTCAGACCATCCACTTTATATTTCTTAGTTACATGAACTAAGGACTTTTTTTGTCAATTTTTTTTTTTGTAATTTGCCAAACCAATTAATATGATGTAGGCTAAGTCAAACTGAGGAGTGAATGACCTATAAGAAGGAAACAATCCAGAAAGAGGTTAAAGTATCTTTCATCAACACGAGTGCCACCCCAGCATGCTTCACTTCAGACTGTGTCCAGAGACTTCAGGTGTGGAATGACAACCCTTCAGCTTCATCAGTCAGGTGAGACCTTTCCTTTCATAATATTCTCTAATTCTATTCCAGGTGTTCCACTTCCCAATAAAGTCCCCAAACCTAGATATAGTCCAGGTCCCCTGAGATAGAGCATAGGTTCACCCGTGCCCATAAGCTAGGGAAAAACATATACCTGAAAGCTGAAGTACACAAGAGCCTGCAGGGAATACCTCCCAACACTTCATCTGCACTATTCCAGTCTTTAGGTCCATGATCATTCAACAATTTGTTTGGCCTTGTATGTTAACTCTTTTCAGCCACCAGGTTCCGGATGCCAGCACGATGCCAACCAGACTTCCCTGGACAGACGACCCCATCGATGTGTACTGGAACTCCACTTCCCCAGAGACCCACCCTACTAGGGAAAGAGAGAGGCAGACTGTGAGTATGGATTGACCTGTCAATGCCCATGTTCAGTGGGGAAGCAATTACAGAAGCCAGACCTCTCACCTTCTGCAACCCACAAGGACCCTGGGTCCATACTCCCAGAGGGATAGAGAATGGGAAAGCTATCAGGGGAGGGGATGGGATATGGAGATCAGGTGGTGGGAATTGTGTGGAACTGTACCCCTCTTATCCTATGGTTTTGTTAATGTCTCCTTTCTTAAATTAAAAAAAAAGTATCATTAAAATAGAGTAAGTAAAATGTAAAGAAAAGCTTTGGTGCTGTGGTGTCTTCTCTCTGTTACTATTTCTGTCTTTTTGTCTGAAAAAAAAATTGGTCTGGAATGGTAAAGCCCCAGTGATGACCAAAAGAAAAAAGATTGCAATTTAAACAGTGTTTCATCAAGCAAAGTAATAGGGTAAGGAACAACAGATGGTAACCTAAGTCTGGTAAAAAAATCCAATAGAAGGGCCGGGAAGATAGCAAAACAGTTATGCATAGGAATTTCATGTCTGAGGTTTAAAGTCTCAGGTTCAATCTCAGCAGGGAGAAAAGAGATTTAAATAAAGTTACCATTTAATTACATTTACAGGATGCTATTCCTTGCATGCATCTAGATTTGTCCATTACACTGCCTCCCTGGAGGTTCCACCCACCCCTTCCCATTGATGACCACCATAGTTTTCGCAGATTATAATAGTTCCACACATAAATGAGACTTTTTGGTTTGTTTATTGCTGGGATAGCCTGAGGGTGCTTCTTCCCGACCAAGTGCTCTCTGAGTTGGAGAGAACTCGTCTGCAGCCAACCTAGGCTGCTGCATCGGAGAGGGGTCAGGAACTCGAGCCCAGCTAGCGCATTGCAGGAGAGAGACTCTGGGACTCTCGGAGCCAGAAGGCAATTCCAAGTGTGTTCACTTCCGAAGAGCAGCTATATTTATACTCACCAAGTAGGGTGGAAACAGGATGTGAGGGGGGGGGGAAGGGTGGAGTGAAAAGAGTGGTGGAAGTCAGGGTGTGACTGGGATAGGGGGCGGAGCAAAAAGACAGTTCGAACCAGTGGGGATTAAACCAAAGCCCTGCAGACAGGGCGGTTCTCTGATTATGTAAATAGACGCAGAGTTAAGCAGGGGGAAGCTGGCGTACTGCCCAAGAGTTTATCCTGCAATTTCATGTGTATCAGGTCTCTAGAGTCCACGTATGATTGAAACCATCAGGTAAAATGCAAGAAAATGTAATAAAATAGGAAGCAACAAGCACATGACTCGGATAAGGAATGTGGTTATGATAAAGTTCATATTTTGAATCAGAAGAATAATTTGATTTAAATAGTTCTGAGAGAACTGATTTATCTATTTGAAAATAAAGTTAACTCCAGGTTATGCTATATGCCAACTAAATGCAGATGAATTAACTTAATCTTAAATATATAATGATTTTCATTAAAAGAACAGAAAAAGAAAATGACTAGAATTGTGAATTCTGGACTGGAAAAAAGCGTAATGGTTATGCAAAAGACTTTCATGCCTTAGGCTCTGAGGTCTCAGGGTCAGTCCCTTGGCACCACCAAGCCAGAGCTGAACAGTTCTTTGGTTTTTCTCTCCATGTCTTTATTTCTGTATCTGTCATTAAAATAAACTATAATGTTTTAATTGAATTCTAAATCACTTGTATGTATTAAGTAAGCAAGAAGTTGATTGACTTGCCCAATATCAATATGTGGTTCACTGAGATTTGAAACTAGACTAATTAGCTCTAGGGTGTACACATTCAAAAACACTGTTTAAAAAACATAACGGAGCAAAAGAAAAACTTTCTAACCCTGGGAAAGGAAGTGCATTTGAAAAGTTACATGGAATATTTGCTCCAAAAGAACACTTGATGGATTTGATTACATGAAAATTGCAATTGTTTTACTTATTTATGAGAAAAGGGAGGAAGAACCAGAGTATCACACTTGAGAATCCTTAAACCTAGGCAGTTGGATAAAAGGTAAGCCTTGAAGAAATAACCTTCTAGTCTATTAAATTTTTTAATATTTTTATTATTTATTTATTATATTTATTTATTTTCCCTTTTGTTGCCCTTGTTTTATTGTTGTTATTGATGTCGTCGTTGTTGGATAGGACAGAGAGAAATGGATAGAGGAGGGGAAGACAAGGGGAGAGAAACCTGCTTCACCGCCTGTGAAACCTGTGAAACCTGCTTCACCACCTGTGAAACGACTCCCCTGAAGGTGGGGAGCCAGGGGCTCCAACCAGGATCCCTATGCTGGTCCTTGCGCTTTGTGCCATGTGCGCTTAACCTGCTGCGGTACCACCGGACCCGTTTATTACATTTTTAAAGTGTAGTGTTTGTGTTTGTCATGCAAGTAAGTCATATGAGTCATGATTTTATCATCAATAATACAGAAAATTACTATTGCTTGTTACCAAAACAGGTATGCTTATAAATGTGAAAAACAACATATTAATATTTATTGAAAATAATTTTGGTGCATGGTTCAAAAGGTGGTGATTTTTTAACTTTAAGCCTATCCAAATCTGGGGAAATAATCTTAGACTTTTTTCTACTATGCTCATAGAGAATTAGTAACGTTGAAGAATTTCAGTTTCGGGGGTCAGGCCAGGTGGTAGTGCAGCGGGTTAAGCACACATGGCACGAAGCACAAGGACTGGCATTAAGGATCCCAGTTCCAGCCCATGGCTCCCCACCTGCAGGAGGGACACTTCACAAGCAGTGAAGCAGGTCTGCAGGTGTCTGTCTTTCTCTCCCCCTTTGTCTCCCCTGCTCTCTTGAGTTCTCTCTGTCCTATCCAACAACAACAGCAATGACAACAACTAAGGTAACAACAAAGACAACAAAATGGGGAAAATGGCCTCCAGGAGCATTGGTTTCATAGTGCCGGCACTGAGCCCCAGCAATAACCCTGAAGGCAAAAAAAAAAAAAAAGAATTTTAGTCTCTGTAACCAAAGTGTCAAGAGACTTTGTAGGAGTGTTTTTGCTATTAACCTACTTGTTATATACTATTTAATTCTATATTGTCTAGGTTTTGGAATTTAAATACTTGTGGAAGGCATCTCTATTTATAATGTCACCATCAAATGGAGGTCTTGCTGAGTACACACCCCCAGATGGAGGCTGGGGGTGGGCAGTGAGCTTTTGTGTCCATTGACCTCGCTTTTGCATCTGGCAAATCTCTTTCTATATTTTACAAAGACACTGAAGAATTCTTTAATGTGAGTACCAGTGAAGTGGCAGCAATCTCTTCCATCATGTATTTTGCAATCTATTGTGTAGGTAAGTATACATTATGGCCAACTGTTAGATCCAATAGGCAGACTCAAGCTCTCTGTGTTTTTTGTTGTTGTTGTTGTTTTTTTTTGATACCTTCATCAGTGAGATCTGAAGTGTTACTTCTTGAAGCTATATCACTGAAGATTTAATTGGAACTGGGTTGTGGTGCACCTGGTTGAGCACACATGTTACAATGCACAGGTTCAAGCTTCCGGAGGGGGAAAGCTTCAAGAGTGGTGAAGCAGGGCTATAGGTGTCTCTCTTTCTCTTTCCCTCTTGGTTTCTGGCTGTCTCTATCTAATAAATATAGATAGTACAAAAATTAAAAAAAAAAAAAAGATGTAATTGCTAACAAAAGAGAGCGCCAGTGCTAGAGTATCTCTTTAGCATATGTAATCTGGGGACCTCAGAATTAAGAGTTCAACATCTTATTCACAGTGCCACCTCCTGGCCATGCAAGGATAGCTTTCTTTTAAAATATGAATTGTAGAATGAAGGAAGCAGCTCAGTGCTTGAGTACAGGACTTGAATGCTTGAGGCCCTAGAAACCCAGGTCTGGTCCAACCTCCAGCTCCTCCCCCATCTGTCAGAGCTAGTGGTGCTCTGTGCGCCGTCTGTCTCTCTCTCTCTCTCTCTCTCTTTCTCTCTGACTCTCTTTCTCTCTCCTCTTTCTCCCCTCATCTTTTTTTTCATTCCCTCCTTGAGTTATTTTTTATATTTTGTTTTATTTATTTATTTTTACCAGAGCACACTACTCAGCTTCAGTTTATAGTGGTGCCAAGGATTGAACCTGAGGCCTCTAAACCTTAGATATGAAAGTCTCTCTATCTCCCTGACTCAACAACAAGACAACAAATAACCCCATCCAAAAATGGGGGGAGGACTTGGACAGAATATTCACCACAGAAGAGATCCAAAAGGCCAAGAAACACATGAAAAAATGCTCCAAGTCTCTGATTGTCAGAGAAATGCCAATAAAGACAACAATGAGATATCATTTCACTCCTGTGAGAATGTCATACATCAGAAAAGGTAACAGCAACAAATGCTGGAGAGGGTGTGGGGTCAAAGGAACCCTCCTGCACTGCTGGTGGGAATGTCAATTGGTCCAACCTCTGTGGAGAACAGTCTGGAGAACTCTCAGAAGGCTAGAAATGGACCTACCCTATGACCCTGCAATTCCTCTCCTGGGGATATATCCTAAGGAACCCAACACATCCATCCCAAAAGATCTGTGTACACATATGTTCTTGGCAGCACAATTTGTAATAGCCAAAACCTGGAAGCAACCCAGGTGTCCAACAACAGATGAGTGGCTGAGCAAGTTGTGGTATATATACACAATGGAATACTAGTCAGCTGTAAAAAATGGTGACTTCACCGTTTTTAGCCGATCTTGGATGGACCTTGAAAAAATCATGTTGAGTGAAATAAGTCAGAAACAGAAGGATGAATATGGGATGATCTCACTCTCAGGCAGAAGTTGAAAAACAAGATCAGAAACGAAAACACAAGTAGAACCTGAAATGGAATTGGCGTATTGCACCAAAGTAAAAGACTTTGGGGTGGGTGGGTGGGGAGAATATAGGTCCATGAAGGATGATAAATGGCATAGTGGGGGTTGTATTGTTAAATGGGAATCTGGGGAATGTTATGCATGTACAAACTATTGTATTTACTGTTGAATGTAAAACATTAATTCCCCAATAAAGAAATGAATTTAAAAAAACATTAAAAAAAGTCTGTCTATCTCCCTAACCTCTCTACCCCCTCATAAATATAAATATGATTTGTAGGGACTGGGTGGTGGCACACCTGGCTGAGCGCACAGGTTACAATGCACAAGGACATAGGTTAGAGCCCCCAGTCCCCATCTGCAGGGGGAAAGCTTTGCAAGTGGTGAAACAGTGTTGCACGTGTCTCTCTGTCTCTCTTGCTCTCTACCACCCCCTTCCCTCTTGATTTCTGGCTATCTCTATCAAATAAATAAAGATAAGAAAAACTAAAAAGATATATAAAAAATGTATATATATTACATATATAATTTGTGAAAAGAAAAATATACTGAGGTTGGGAATGTGGCCTAATGATAAAGCTTTGGACTCTCAAGCATGAGGTCTGAATTCAATCCCCAGCAGCACATGTACCAGAGTGATGTCTGGTTTTCTCTCCTCCTATCTTTCTCATAAATAAATAAATAAATAAATAAATTCTTTAAAAAAATAAAAATGTATTTGTATAGGTTATTTTGTTGTTGTTGTCGAGAGAATGAATGGAAAGCACTGCTTTCCTTCACTTTTTATCTTTTTCTGATTTTTTTCTAATATTAAGAAAGATATGGATGGTGGTTACTAGGTGTGTCAAATTATAGAAGGATAGTCATCAGCTAGTTGCACTCATTAACTTTACCAAAGGTTGGCTCATATTAGAGTAAGAGAGATTGTCAGGGGCATGGGCAGTGGTACGCCCAGTTCATCACACACAATACCATGTGCAAGGACCTGAGTTCAAACCCCTGATAGCCACATGCAGGTCTGCAGGTGTCTCTCTCCCCCCTCTACCTCATCCACCCCTCTCAATTTCTTTGTCCTGTCAAATTAAGAAAAATGGCCACCAGTGATAACATTGGTGGCAAAAAAAAAAAAAAAAAAGGGAGAGAGGGAGCAAAAATCAGAACATCACTCTGAAATGTGATATGTCAATAATTGAAGTTGGGACTTCATACCCAACTTTTTAGTTGTCAGTTTTGCACTGTAACAATAATAACTACAACAACAATAAAACAAGGGAAACAAAAAGGAAATAAATAAATATTAAAAAAATAAAAATAACATAAAAAATAAATAAATAAATCAGATATGTTGAATTAATGGATCTACTGAGGTTGTATTACAATCTTAGCAATATTGTGTTTTGCTCTCCAAAGATATTTTTCCCTCTCCCTTTCATTCTTTTCCCCCAGATGTCCTCTACTGCCCATACTCCCATCGAATGAGAATGTTTTCCTTTATTTTGTTATTTCTGGGTTCAATGCCTGCATTACCAATCTACCATTCCTAGAGACCTTTTTTTTTCTCCTTTTATTTGATAGGGCAGAGATAAATTTAGATGTGGAGAAAGAGAGGGAGAAGCCTGTAGCACCGTTGCAGTTTATAATGCTTCCTCCCTGCAGGTGGAGACTGGGGACTTGAATCTGAGTCCCTGTACATAGTAGTATGTGCACTCTACCAGGTGTACCACCACTTGGCCCTTAATATGAGGCCCTTAATATCGGGAAATGTTGATGTATAGAATTTTGTTGTCAGGGGAGTCGGGCGGTAGTGCTGTGGGTTAAGCGCACATAAGGATCCTGGTTCAAGCCCCTAGCTCCCCACCTGCAGGGGAGTCGCTTCACAAGCGGTGAAGCAGGTCTGGGGTGTCTATCTTTCTCTCCCCCTCTCTGTCTTCCCCTACTGTCTCCATTTCTCTCTGTCCTCTCCAACAACAATGACATCACCATCAACAACAACAATAACTACAACAATAAAACAACAAGGGAAACAAACGGGAATAAATAAATAAACATTTTTAAAAGAATTTTGTTGTTACAAGGACACATTTCCATGAGACTTCTCTTTGCTTTCAGCTCCCTGTTCCTTAGGAAAGCTAAAATTATGAAATTGCCATAAAATTATAATCTAACATTTGCTATATTAAGCATTCTTGAGTGGCTCCATACACCAGTGGGGGGGGGGGGGGCTCCGAGGCTTCTTACTGAAATTGATGCCCTCGCGGCCATGATTCAGCTTGGACACAGCCGCGCCTTACAAGTATTTGGGCAGGAGCCACATTCAATTATTACCCCTTTTTCTTTGACAGATATAGAGTGGCTTATGCGTCACCACTCTCGGTTTGCTGTAAGCCTGATGGGTTACCCAGGGCAATTAGATAATCATTTTCCTTCTAATAAATTGACAGCATCTCTACCCCTTTTGCCTGTACTAGTACCTAAACTCTTCTCTCGTGAACCCATCCCATCTGCTCCTATAATATTTACGGATGGTGGAAAAAAGGGAGCAGCTGCCGTTATATATTACCCCGACAAACAATGTCCCGCATCTCTCTTTACTGAACTTCCTGATAACTCTCCGCAATACAAAGAACTTTATGCTGTCTTTCTTGCATTAAAAGCTGTACCAGACTCTTTTAACCTTTTTTCTGATAGTGTATATACTGTAAACTTGCTTCCATGGCTTGCTCGTTCTTATGTAAAGATCGATGACAATCCACTTTCTCCTCTCCTCATTCAAATTGCTTCTATGCTTTGTTCTCGGACTTAACCACTGTATGTCCAACACCTCCGTGCTCATAGTCCACTCCCTGGCCCCATCTGAGGGGAATGCCGAAGCCAACAGGCTTGCTTCTACAGGAGGTCTACTCGCTACTGTGACTAACCCTGCTGATTTTCATTCTCTGACTCATGTTAATCTTAAAGGCCTTCGGGATCAATTTCCAGATATTCCTCTAGCACAGTTAAAGCGCATCATCACCACATGTTCCACCTGCGCAGGCCTGATTAGAACACCTGCTATTCAAACACCAGGGGTTAATCCCCGTGGCTTAAAAGCCAATGCTCTGTGGCAGATAGATGTAACTCACCTGCCCATGTTTGGTAAACAAAAATATGTTTTTGTTACAATTGATACATATTCTAAATTTATGTGGGCTACAGCTCAGACAGGTGAAAGCTCAAAAAAGCTTATTAGTCATATGCTCTCTTGTTTTGCTGTCATGGGCATGCCAAAAAAATTGAAAAGTGACAATGTGCCAGCTTTTGTAAGTAAACAATTTAAAGAATCTTGCTCTATCTGGAACATTGCACTCACTACAGGGATTCCCTATAATCCCCAAGGACAAGCCATTGTTGAAAGAGCACATCAAACTCTAAAAGCCCCATTAAAAAAGGAAAAAGGGGGAGGGATGTACCCTCCCAATATTCAGCTAGCTAAAGCTTTAACTACACTAAACCTTTTTAATATATATAAAAATTCAGATTGCCCACCTATTGTGGCTCATTGGCAAACAGCACCCACCCTTCCAGCGATTAAAGTCAAATGGAAGGATCCCTTAGATGGCACATGGAAAGGGCCAGATTCTTTGCCAACAACAGGGAGGGGATTCGCCTGTGTTTTCCCCGCAGAAAGCTTCCACACCCATCTGGGCTCCTGCCCGCAATGTCCGGTATTTCCCAGAAGATGGCGCTGCTCGACCTGAAGAGGAATAAGAGGCGCTGGAACCGCAGAGCACCCCCGAGGAGGAGACTGTAATGCAACCTGGCAGGACCTGAGAAACCTGGTGCATCGCATCCAGGGGCAGAACCCCTCTGCTGCCCTCCTCTCACCCATTGCTCTCTCAGTATACCTCATCCTGCTGTCTGCTTTCCCTGCTCCTGCTGCCTCCTCCCCAGTTCTCATTTGGCAGTTCCAAGTAAGGGAAACTTACAATGGAATTAATAAGATTATTTGGGACTGGAAATTGCTCCCATAAGGGGTGCCAGTCAGCTGTAACTATACCTGTCAAATCAGAAGCAACAACCTACTGTACAGGAAGTGGCTGCCCATATGTTTGTTTTCCTTTTGACAATTCGGGTAGTTGTCTCACTGATGTAAATTATTATGGTGGATGCCGTTATTGGTCTTGCAAAATTCATGGAGTTCCTGTTGCTTATATTCGGCGCCACAGTACAGCCAACTTGCCAGTATATAACCCTGCCCAACAATATTTTTCTGGTGAAGGATTTCTCAGATTTATCATCCATGACCCTTGGCACCCAAGGTGGGCCTCTGGGGTCACTGGAAAACTTTACTATAGTACTGCTTCTAACTCTCCCTCTGCTGACATTCTTATCTCTCGACTGTTAGTCTTCGCCCCTAGGGAAATTCAGGTTCATAGCAAGATAATCAAAGAAGAGCAAGCCCTTTCTAAAGCCCTTGCTCCTCAAGCCAGCTATGATATATCATGGCCAGACTTCCTTCAGTATGCTGTCTCTCTTATTGACCAATTCCCTGCTCTCCCAAACACTTCCAATTGCTTTTTATGTGCCTCTCTCAATAGGCCTCTTCTAGCTGTCACACCAGTAAATAATACTCCAGCTAACCTCACCAGCCTACCCAAGTCTTCTCTTTCTGCTGACCTACCACCTCTGACTTCAATTCCTCTTTATACAGAATCCATTGGTTCTGATTTCATTCTTACATGTTTATTGACCTCTTCTTTTACTCCCAATGTTCCTCAATGTTCAAGGAACCTCACCTTGACTTCTAATGTGTATGCACCTTCTCTGTTTGTGTTTTGGTACGACACCACCCTATATTTTCGTATCAATTCTTCTCTACCTGGTCCTAGTTTCTCTTGTTCCACAGCTGACCCTCTATGAAGAAGAAGAATTTCATCAGCTGGCGATGGCTACCCACTGGAGGAGCAGACGTGCAGTTTTTCTCCCTCTGATTGTTGGAATCGGATTAACCGCTTCCCTTGGAATTGCTGCTGGAGCTTTGGGACAATCTCTCTATGCTTCTGGATGCATTGAAAATCAGCTTCAACAGTCCGTTGACTTTACCTCTGACAGCTTGGAGTCTCTCCAGAGACAGATAAACTCCCTTGCCAAGGTGGTACTCCAGAACCGTCGTGGTTTGGATTTAATATATGCAGAACGGGGTGGTCTTTGCCTGGTGTTGCAGGAAGAATTTTTTTTTAATATTTATTTTATTTATTCCCTTTTGTTGCGTTGTTTTATTGTTGTAGTTATTATTGTTGTTGTCGTCGTTGTTGGATAGGACAGAGAGAAATGGAGAGAGGAGGGGAAGACAGAGAGAAAGATAGACACCTGCAGACCTGCTTCACCGCCTGTGAAGCGACTCCCCTGCAGGTGGGGAGCTGGGGTTCGAACCGGGATCCTTACGCCGGTCCTTGTGCTTTGCGCCACCTGCGCTTAACCCGCTGCGCTACAGCCCGACTCCCTGAATGTTGTTTTTTTGTAAATGAAACTGGATTTGTAGAACAGAATGTTGATACCTTGCACAAACTTAGCCATGATATTAAGAATTCCTTTTCCCCTTTCAATACTAACTCCTGGTTCTCTTCTCCTTTAACTGCTTGGCTTCTGCCTCTCCTAGGCCCTTTGCTAGCTATGGTAGCTCTATCGCTGATTATTCCTTGCCTCATTCAATTCCTCAAGAAATGCATACATGACATGATTAATGTTACAGTACAGAGAGTCTCAGTTCACCCTTACACTCATATTCCTTTAGAGGAAAGAAATGCTCTAACTGACATTGATCCATAAACACTGTTCATTAATTAAAGTAATTAGGGGGAGATGTTGGGAACATGTGTAAGCCTGATAGAGCTTAGGGAGAACCACCCCCATCTTTGGATGGAGGTCTGAGAAGATAACCTCTTGGTAAGTCTCTCTCAACCGAGGTGAGCATAAGGGGGGAAACTCAGACTTGGTTCTTTCCTTCTTGACTCTCAGGCCCACAGCAACTCCAATACTTCCCTCCATTAACTGCAGGCCACATGGCCACAGATTCACTTATTCAAAGTCACCTTCTGATCACAGAAGAACACACCTTATCACACACTTCATCACAAACCTCAGACCCCAGACAAGAGAAATTCCAAACTTTATGGCCTTTTGATATCCATCTTCTTTCTGTCTCACCCTACGGGTTTAACCCCTATGCTTCTCTCAAATACCTTTGGATAATTAAGTTGCTTGTGTCATGGAGAATAATTGTCTTGTATCTCATCAATTCCTGTCATACCAGCCCCCTACCATAGGGGCATGCTGACTGTTAAGAAACCTGTAATTTCTGTCATATTTCAACAATAATTAACTTCATTGCTTTTCTATTTAACTAATGTCCACTTTGCTAATAAACGGACTCTAGGATTCTGGGATTCTAAGGACTCAGATTCTAGATTCATGCTAAGAATCCCCTGGTGTCTTTTATTTCGTGTCACCCCAGTCGTGAGCGAGAAAGAACCAGCCCATTAGCTTTCCCCTGGAGGCCACCCTGCCGGAGAAGGAGAGAGAGACCCCGAAACAAAGGAGTCCTTCAGAAAACTGTCATATCTGATGCAGAGAAAGGTAATGCAAATGTAGACCTTACTAAAGGAAACCATGAAGCAGAGAAACAATCGTTCTTTCAAAAAATTAGTAAATCTCTGGATGTATCTCTGTTCAGGCACAGAGGGTTTTTGCTCTACTTTTCTGGAAATGTGATAAAGATCTTTGGACTCAGTGCACCCTTAATCTTTCTTAGTAATTATGCCAACAGTAAGCATGTCTCTACTGAAAAGTCTGCCCTCCTCCTTACCATTCTGTCTGCTGTCGACATGGTAGCCAGACCTTGTATGGGACTTATAGCCAACACCACGTGGGTAAGACCTCAACTTCAGTATTTCTATGCTGCTTCTATTATTACAAATGGCCTGTTTCATATGCTAGCATCTTTAGCATCCTCCAGTTATGCTGGATTCTGTGTCTATGCAGCACTCTGTGGATTTGCATTTGGATGGAATGGATCACTATTGTTTGAATCACTGATGGACCTCGTGGGACTTCAGAGATTCCCCAGTGCAGTGGGACTGATGACCATTATGGAATGCTTACCTGTTCTCCTGGGGCCACCACTTTTAGGTATAGTATGTCTTCTTTACTTTTGTGGTTCTGTTAACATGAAAAAAGTCATAGAGGGCTGGGGAGACAATATAATGGATATACAAAAAGACTTTCACAGTAGTCCAGGAGGTGGTGCAGTGAAGAAAGCCTTGGACTCTCAAGCATGAGGTCCTAAGTTCGATCCCCAGCAGAACTTGTACCAGAGTGATGTTTGGCTCTTTCTCTCTCTCTTCCTATCTCTCTTCTTAATGAAATAAAATTAAATTAAAAAAAGACTTTTCAGGGGCCAGGTAGCGGCACACCTGGCTGAGCGCATGCATTACAGTGCGCAAGGACCCAGGGTCATGTCCTTGGTCCCCACCTGCAGGAGGAAAGTTTTGCAAGTGGTAAAGAAGTGTTGCAGGTGTCTCTCTGCCTCTCTCCCTCTCTATCATCCCCTTTCCTCTTGATTTCTGGCTGTTTCTACCAAGCAAAATAAATATAATAAAAAAATTTTAATTAAAAAAACAAAAAACTGATTCGACTTCCGGAGGCGGAGCTACAAGCAGCAGATTGCTTTCTCTCCTCTCCTCTCCTCTCCCGGATCAACTAGGAATACCAAAGGAGACCACCCGGACCGAAACAAGACAGGACTAGAATGACCACAGAAACCCACTAAATCACCCGTGAGTACAAACACGCATGGCTGGTGACAAAGAGGAGAGAGGGGCCTAAGGAGAGACTAAGTGACTGCTAACAGTTCAACAGTTTGTCAGTGGAGACACCACCTCCAGTCTGCTCCACCAACAAGGGGACAGCTGAAGGGAGGAAACGACTCCCCAGAGACTCACCAAGTGCAACTCTGAGTCTCCATTGCTACTACCCTCAGAATCTGGAGCAGCAACAGGGAGGGACACCAGGGTACAGAGATCTAACCAGGAAACTCAGGAGAAGACCTATACCTCGGTGGCATAGCTGAGGGGCTGTGAAAGTCTCTTTGCATAACCACTGGATTATCTCTGCCACACCCTGCTTTATCTCTTGGTCAGGAGTCAGTGATTAAGCTAAGAAGCCTATTGATAGTTTACAAGCCCTCAGGCTCCCATAGCCTACAGGGAAAAAAAAAAGGCTTTTACACCACTGAACTCCAACTCAGGGATTGAAAAAACTGTTAACTTATATAAAATGGTTAAAATAACAAGAAAAAATATTGGAGACTCGAACCAGGACAAGAGTACACCTAAAAGTCCTCCAGAGGGTGAAGCACAAAACGAGATCAACATCCAAACATTAGCTAAGGAAATAATAACAGGAGTGAGTAAAGAATTTGAAAAATTGTAATCAGAAATGCAGGAACAACAAATGAGAATATGGAAGAAAATTCTAATTATCTCATAGTTATTAGAGAGCTGAAAGCTGAAATCGCTGAGCTAAGAAGGCAACTAGCTGAACAAGCTAAAACAGTATCAGAGCAGGGCAACAAAATAGATGAACTCCAGAAAGCAGTAGAGGGCAGAGAGAATAGAATCTATGAGGCTGAAGACAGAATTAGCAAGATTGAGGATGAATTAGAGACAACTAAAAAAGAAGTAAGAGATCTCAAAAAGAGATTAAGAGATGCTGAAAACAACAACAGAGTCCTATGGGATGACTTCAAAAGAAACAATATATGCATTATTGGCTTACCAGAGGAAGAAAGAGAAGGGGAGGAAGAAAGCGTTCTCCAGGCCATAATAGCTGAAAATTTCTCTAGTCTAGACAACACCAAAGACATAAAGATTCAAGAAGCCCAGAGGGTCCCAAACAGAATTAACCCAGACCTAAAGACACCAAGACATGTCATACTTAGATTGGAAAGGAATAAGGATAGAGAAAGGATCCTCAAGGCTGCAAGAGAAAAACAAAGAGTCACCTACAAAGGAAAACCCATAAGATTAGCAGCAGACTTCTCCATACAAACACTACAGGCCAGAAGAGAATGGCAAGATATCTATCGAGTGCTCAATGAGAAAGGCTTTCAGCCAAGAATACTATATCCTGCTAGATTGTCATTCAGACTAGATGGAAGCATCAAAACCTCAGACAAGCAACAGTTGAAGGAAGCAACCATCACCAAGCCTGCCCTGAAAGAAGTTCTGAAAGGTCTCCTATAAACAACCAGACCACCACAAATAGGACATATATCAAAACACTCTAAAACTCTACAAGAATGGTGTTAAAATATCTTCAATCTTTGATATCAATAAATGTCAATGGCCTGAATTCACCTATTAAAAGACACAGAGTAGGAAGATGGATCAGAAAACACAACCCAACAATATGTTGTCTACAGGAAACTCACCTAATGCAACAAGACAAACACAGACTTAAAGTGAAAGGATGGAAAACTATCATTCAAGCCAATGGCCCACAAAAAAGGGCAGGAGCAGCTATTCTCATATCTGACATGATAGACTTTAAAATAGATAAGATTAAAAAAGATAGGAATGGACACTACTTAATGCTCAGAGGATCAGTCAATCAAGAGGACTTAACAATTATTAATATCTATGCACCCAATGAGAAGCCATCTAAATACATCAAACTTCTACTGAAAGAGCTACAGCAATATATTAACAGTAACACAATCATAGTAGGGGACTTCAACACCCTACTATCTCAACTTGACAGATCATCCAGGAAGAAAATCAGTAAAGACATAAGGGAGCTAAATGAAGAGATAGATAAACTAGAACTATTGGACATTTTCAGAGTCATTCATCCCAAGAAACTGGAATACACATTTTACTCAAATCCACATGGATCATTCTCAAGGATAGACCATATGTTAGGCCACAAAGACAGCATCAGCCTATTCAAGAGCACTGAAATCATCCCAAGCATCTTCTCAGACCACAGTGGAATTAAACTAACACTTAACAATCAACAAAAGACTAGTAACAGTGCCAAAATGTGGAAGCTCAACAGTACACTTCTTAACAACTTCTGGGTCAAAGAGGAAATCAAGGAAGAAATCAAAATGTTTCGAGAGTTCAATGAAAATGAAGACACAAGCTATCAAAATATTTGGGACACAGCTAAAGCAGTCCTAAGAGGGAAGTTCATAGCTATACAAGCACACATTAGGAAACAAGAAAAGGCACAAATAAACAGCCTGATTGCACATCTTAAAGACCTAGAAGAAGAACAACAAAGGAATCCTAAAGCAACCAGAAGGACAGAAATCACTAAATTTAGGGCAGAAATAAATAACATTGAGAATAGAAAAACCATACAAAAGATCAATGAAAGTAAATGTTGGTTCTTTGAAAGAGTAAACAAAATCGACAAACCTTTAGCCAGACTCACAAAACAAAAAAGGGAGAAGACCCAAATAAATCGGATAGTAAATGAAAGAGGAGAAATCACAACAGACACTGCAGAAATTCAACATATCATGCGAGGCTTCTATGAACAACTATATGCCACCAAGCTAGAGAACCTGGAAGAAATGGACGATTTCCTAGATACCTACCAACTTCCAAAACTAAGTAAAGAGGAAGTGGATAACATGAACAGGCCCATCACAGCTAATGAAATTGAAACAGTTATCAAAAATCTTCCCAAAAATAAAAGTCCTGGACCAGATGGTTTTACAAATGAATTCTACAAAACTTTCAAAGAAGAACTAATACCTCTACTTTTAAAAGTCTTCCAGAAGATTGAAGACACTGGAATACTCCCTGCCAGCTTCTATGAAGCCAACATCACCCTGATACCAAAAGCAGACAGGGACACAACCAAAAAAGAAAACTACAGACCAATATCTCTGATGAACATAGATGCGAAAATATTGAACAAAATTCTAGCCAACCGGATACAGCAGTATATCAAAAAAATTGTTCATCATGACCAAGTGGGGTTTATCCCAGGCATGCAAGGTTGGTTTAATATACGTAAATCAATCAATGTGATCCACCACATCAACAAAAGCAAGACCAAAAACCACATGGTCATATCAATAGATGCAGAGAAACCTTTGACAAAATCTAACATCCCTTTATGATCAAAACACTACAAAAAATAGGAATAGATGGAAAATTCCTGAAGATAGTGGAGTCTATATATAGCAAACCTACAGCCAACATCATACTCAATGGTGAAAAACTGGAAGCATTTCCCCTCAGATCAGGTACTAGACAGGGCTGCCCACTATCACCATTACTATTCAACATAGTGTTGGAAGTTCTTGCCATAGCAATCAGGCAGGAGCAAGGAATTAAAGGCATACAGATTGGAAGAGAAGAAGTCAAACTCTCCTTATTTGCAGATGACATGATAGTATACATGGAAAAACCTAAGGAATCCAGCAAGAAGCTTTTGGAAATCATCAGGCAATACAGTAATGTGTCAGGCTATAAAATTAACATTCAAAAGTCAGTGGCATTCCTCTATGCAAACACTAAGTTAGAAGAAATTGAAATCCAGAAATCAGTTCCTTTTTCTATAGCAACAAAAACAATAAAATATCTAGGAATAAACCTAACCAAAGAAGTGAAAGACTTGTATACTGAAAATTATGAGTCACTACTCAAAGAAATTGAAAAAGACACAAAGAAGTGGAAAGATATTCCATGTTCATGGGTTGGAAGAATTAACATCATCAAAATGAATATATTACCCAGAGCCATCTACAAATTTAATGCTATCCCCGTCAAGATCCCAAGCACATTTTTTAGGAGAATAGAAAAAATGCTACAAATGTTTATCTGGAACCAGAAAAGACCTAGAATTGCCAAAACAATCTTGAGAAAAAAGAACAGAACCGGAGGCATCACACTGCCAGATCTCAAACTGTATTATAGGGCCATTGTCATCAAAACTGCTTGGTACTGGAACATGAACAGACACACTGACCAGTGGAATAGAATTGAGAGCCCAGAAATGAGGCCCCACACGTATGGACATCTAATCTTTGACAAAGGGGCCCAGACTATTATATGGGGGAAGCAGAGTCTCTTCAACAAATGGTGTTGGAAACAATGGGTTGAAACATACAGAAGAATGAAACTGAATCACTGTATTTCACCAAATACAAAAGTAAATTCCAAGTGGATCAAGGACTTGGATGTTAGACCAGAAACTATCAGATACTTAGAGGAAAATATTGGCAGAACTTTTTTCCGCATAAATTTTAAAGACATTTTCAATGAAACGAATCCAATTACAAGGAAGACTAAGGCAAGTATAAACCTATGGGACTACATCAAATTAAAAAGCTTCTTCACAGCAAAAGAAACCACTACCCAAATCAAGAGACCCCTCACAGAATGGGAGAAGATCTTTACATGCCATACATCAGATAAGAGTTTAATAACCAACATATATAAAGAGCTTGCCAGACTCAACAACAAGACAACAAATAACCCCATCCAAAAATGGGGGGAGGACTTGGACAGAATATTCACCACAGAAGAGATCCAAAAGGCCGAGAAACACATGAAAAAATGCTCCAAGTCTCTGATTGTCAGAGAAATGCAAATAAAGACAACAATGAGATATCACTTCACTCCTGTGAGAATGTCACACATCAGAAAAGGTAACAGCAACAAATGCTGGAGAGGGTGTGGGGTCAAAGGAACCCTCATGCACTGCTGGTGGGAATGTCAATTGGTCCAACCTCTGTGGAGAACAGTCTGGAGAACTCTCAGAAGGCTAGAAATGGACCTACCCTATGATCCTGCAATTCCCCTCCTGGGGATATATCCTAAGGAACCCAACACATCCATCCCAAAAGATCTGTGTACACATATGTTCTTGGCAGCACAATTTATAATAGCCAAAACCTGGAAGCAACCCAGGTGTCCAACAACAGATGAGTGGCTGAGCAAGTTGTGGTATATATACACAATGGAATACTAGTCAGCTGTAAAAAATGGTGACTTCACCGTTTTTAGCCGATCTTGGATGGACCTTGAAAAAATCATGTTGAGTGAAATAAGTCAGAAACAGAAGGATGAATACGGGATGATCTCACTCTCAGGCCGAAGTTGAAAAACAAGATTAGAAAAGAAAACACAAGTCGAACCTGAAATGGAATTGGAGTATTACACCAAAGTAAAAGACTCTGGGGTGGGTGGGTGGGGAGAATACAGGTCCATGAAAAATGATGAATGAAATAGTGGGGGTTGTATTGTTAAATGGGAATCTGGGGAATGTTATGCATGTAAAAAAAAAAAAAAGAAGAAGAAGAAGAAGTAGAAACGCAAAGCAGAAATTGACTGAGTTTGGAGTATGGCACCAAAGTAAGAAAGCAGAAGTACACTAGAGTTTGCAGTGAGTACCTCCCTAATACTTCCTCTCCACTTTTCCAAGCTTTGGGTCCATGATTGCTCAACAATTTGTTTGGCTTTGTATGTTAACTCTCTTTTCAGTCACCAGGTTCCAGGTGTCATCAGGATGCCGGCCAGACTTCCCTGGATTGAAGACCCCACCAATATGTCCTGGAGCTCAGCTTCCCCAGAGACCCACCCTACTAGGGAAAGAGAGAGGCAGACTGGGAGTATGGACTGACCAGTCAACGCCCATGTTCAGCGGGAAAGCAATTACAGAAGCCAGACCTTCTACCTTCTGCAACCCACAATGACCCTGGGTCCATGCTCCCAGAGGGATAGAGAATGGGAAAGCTATCGGGGGAGGGGGTGGGATATGGAGATTGGGTGGTGGGAATTGTGTGGAGTTGTACCCCTCCTACCCTATGGTTTTGTTAATTAATCCTTTCTTAAATAAAAAAAAAAAAAAAAAAAAAAAAAAAAAAAACTGACCCCACCAGTGCGTCCTGGAGCTCCGCTTCCCCAGACTCACCCTACTAGGAAAAGAGAGAGGCAGACTGGGAGTATGGATCAACCAGTCAATGCCCATGTTCAGCGGGGAAGCAATTACAGAAACCAGACCTCCCACCTTCTGCATCCCTCAACAACCCTGGGTCCATGCTCCCAAAGGGATAGAGAATGGGAAAGCTATTGGGGAGGGACTGGGATATGGAGATTAGGTGGCGGGAATTATGTGGAGTTGTACCCCCCCATCCTATGATTTTGTTAATGTCTCCTTAAATAAATAAATAAATAAATAAATAAAAACGTTCATGCTTGAGACTCTAAAGTCTCATGTTCAATGCTCAGCACCACCATAGGCTAGAACTGAGCAGTGCTCTTGTTAAAAAAAGTAAAATATTTTTTAAAGTCATAGAAAGAGGGGAAAAAAAAGGCATGACAATCTTGGATGGACCTTGAAAAAATTATGTTGAGTGAAGTAAGTCAGAAACAGAGGGATGAATATGGGATGATCTCACTCTCAGGCAGAAGTTGAAAAACAAGATCAGAAACGAAAACACAAGTAGAACCTGAAACGGAATTGGCATATCGCACCAAAGTAGAAGACTCTGGGGTGGGTGGGTGGGGAGAATACAGGTCCAAGAAGGATTCAGAGGACCCTAGGGGTTGTATTGTTAAATGGGAATCTGGGGAATGTTATGCATGTACAAACTATTGTAAAACATTAATTCCCCACCAAAAAAATAGTAAAAAAAAGGCATGAATATTAGGAAGGTACAGAAAACAGATTAGTGAGTTGCTTGATGGCAGAAGACAAGTCTTTCTCATTTCTGTGGCCTCAGTGCAGGAAAAAAAAAAAGCTTAGTACAGCATCATTGGTCAGATACTTAAGCACTGGATTAAAACAGACCATCAAGTGCCAAAATAAATCTCAATGTGTAAAGCACACACCTGCACTACCATAAGTGTGGCACAGTCATGAGCCCTGGGAATACATAGGAAGTGTTAAGGTACAGGCAGTGCAGGAGCAGTGAAATCACTCATGTGTGAGGTCCTTGCTCCACCAAAAATTAAATCAATAAAGCAAGTCATCAATCTGAAGAGGAATTAAGAATAACCACACAAAAAGAATAATCACAAGTTTAAGCATTTATTAAAATGTTTTATGATCATAAGAGATTTATTGTAGAAAAAGGTATGTACACTTTATCCTTAAAATACGGTTAGTGATACATTATCACTGTGGGATGCATCTCAGTAGTAATATTTACTTATTATTTTAATATATTTTTAAATATTTATTTATTTTCCCTTTTGTTGCCCTTGTTTTTTATTGTTGTTTTAGTTATTATTATTATTATTGATGTCATCATTGTTAGATAGGACAGAGAAAAATGGAGAGAGGAGGGGAAGACAGAGAGGGGGAGAGAAAGATAGACACCTGTAGACCTGCTTGATTGCCTGTGAAGCGACTGCCCTGCAGGTGGGGTAAGAGAATTGATTCTAGATAATCTTTCTCAATTCAAACATGCTATGATTTAATTATTTTCAAGATTAAGAAAATACAGAATATAATCTCTTGCTTGTCATACAGCAAAGATCAGATAATTTCAGCAGCTCCTTGTATACTAATATCACACTCTGACTCCTTAAGGACTGATTTGACATCTTTCTGAGTGGATCTTGAGTTTTATTTGGGGAAGGGTAAGGTTGTTTATTTTTACCTATATATTTTTTAACATTTCAGGTAAGCTCAAAGACCGATATGGAGACTACAAATACACATACTGGGCATGTGGCATGATCCTAATTTCTACAGGCATCTATCTCTTCATTGGCATGAGCATCAATTATCAACTTGAGACAAAAGAGCAAAAAGCAGAGAAGCAGAAAAATGAAGACCAAGAAGAGGAGCCAAGAGAAGTTATTATAGCAGTGGACTCTCCATAGAAGAAACACAGAAGGAAATCCCAAAGAAAATAACTGTTTGGTCTGAAATAATGGATAGACAGAGAAGCTTTGGACCAAAGATACCTGGAAGCAGCTATTTCATGAGCCATGTTTTTGTAGTATTTACCATTGACAGTGGATTTTTGTATAGAAGTTACACCAGGTGTTCATTGATGGAATCTTTTACTTCATTTCTTTACAGCAGTCTAAAACAAATGGTTCACAGATGAATGGTTAAGGAAGTTGTGGTATACATACACAATGGAATACTGCTTACCTGTAAGAAATGATAAAACCTCTGGCTATATTTTGGGTGGAACTTGAAGGAATCATGTGAAGTGGGATAATCCTGAAGGAAAAGGACAATCATAGATTAATCTCACTTATAAGTAGGGCTTAAATAAAGGAAGAAAATACTTGGTGAAAGTTGAGACTAGTTGTGGTCTATTGCAGCAGAGCCAAAGGCTCTAAAGGGAGGTGGTGGCCAGGGGATATTGAGATCTTGATGTTGACTATACGATGGTGATGATGATTTCACTAGACCATGGGAATAGGGGCACAGACACTTATTATAGGATAAGAAACTACTCATTTCTTGGGGAAATGTAAAAATATACTTTTGTGACAACAAACCTGCAAATCAACATTTTCTCAATAAAGTTATGCTAGAGTTGGAGGGGGGAAAAGAAACAATAAAAAAAAAACTAGCTCTAAAAGGAGATTGTATCTATGTGACTGCTGTCTTATTGTAGGTCATCACTTTCTTTCTCCCACCCCCAGTCCCATCCATACAAATAAAGTGATTTGGAAAAGGAAAAAATAAAAAGACCCCAGCCTCAGGATAAATTCTTTTCTTCACCTACCCATCTGTCTCTTTTAAAGATGTATGATTGTGAGAGCATCATGGCAGCACATACAATGTCAGGGGTTGAGTCTCTGCTTTATTGTTAAGGAGGGAGAAAGAAAACCAGAGTCTGCCCTGCGGTTAGCCAGAGCAATGCTCAGCTCTGGCTTGTCAGGATAGGAGGCTTAGTCTGGGACATTTCAGAGACTCTAGCCTGAAAGACTTTTACATAATCATTATTCTATCTCTCCCACCCCCAAATAGAATATTTCAAAGGGGTAAAATTATTACCCTACTGCCCTTTTACAGTCAATTGCCTTCCATTATCTACCATCTCTGACCCCTGTAGGTTTTTTTTTATATTTATTTATTCCCTTTTGTTGCCCTTGTTTTATTGTTGTAGTTACTATTGTTATTAATGCTGTCATTGTTGGATAGGACAGAGAGAAATGGAGAGAGGAGGGGAAGACAGAGAGGAGGAGAGAAAGATAGATACCTGCAGACCTGCTTCACTGCTTGTGATGCGACTCCCCTGCAGGTGGGGATCTAGGGGGCTTGAACTGGGATTCTTAGGCAGGTCCTTGTGCTTTGCGCCGCCTGCACCTAACCCATTGCACTACTGCTCAGACCCTGAGGTTTTTTTGTCCTTTCCAGAATGGAGTAAATAGAAATACACAGTTTATCACTGACATAATGAGAAATAAGTATTTGGTCTTTGTTCCTAGTTTGTGGTGCTAGAATTCTTGGAACATCTGGAGAGATGAGTGTGAGTGTCTTAATTTGCTAGTTAAATGACCAGTGTCTGGGACCTCTTACTTTCAGGGTGAGGACTGAACTCCAGAAAGACCAAAGTAGGGTTAGTGGTAGATAACACAATGGTTATGCAAAGTGACTCATGCCTGAGGCTCCAAGGTCCCAAGTTCAACCTCCCTCCAGCCCTCATCCCCCAGCCCCATAGAGCAGAGCTGATCAGTGCTCTAGTTAACAGAAAAAAGAAATTTTGGGAGTTGGGCGGTAACGCAGCAGGTTAAGCGCAAGTAGTGTAAAGTGCAAGGACCAGCATAAGGATCCTGGTACAAGCCCCCGGCTCCCCACCTGCAAGGGAGTCACTTCACAAGCAGTGAAGCAAGTCTGCAGGTATCTATCTTTCTCTCCCCCTCTCTCCCTTTCTGTCTTCCCCTCCTCTCTCCATTTCTCTCTGTCCTATCCAACGATGACATCAATAACAACAACAATAATAATAACTACAACAATACAACAACAAGGGCAACAAAAGGGAAAATAAATAAATATTTAAAAAAAGAAAAAAATTCCAGAACGATGAAGGCACATAAAAATAATAGCGAATAAAAAATTTTGGGATGGGGGAAGATGGCGGACTGAGAAGCTGCTAGCAGCGTGTGCTCTGATCACATCTGGAAACGGTAGGATTTTCTGCCGTTAGCAGGCCAGTCAATAATTATAGTCACCAGAGAGGTGACCATAATTTAATTTGGGTTAAGAATTAGAGTAAAGGTGGCACGGACTAGCGGGCGGGCTGCTTCAGACTTCCCAGGCGGTGCCGGGCAAGGCGGGTGCGCCGGTCTTTGTCCTCCACCCGGGAAGGCGGCTCCTCCGCCGGTTGCAGAGCGCTGCTGAGCGGCGGGCAGAGGACCCGGAGGGAGCACTGTAGCTCGGGGGCTTTCTCTTGGGAGTCTCCAGGGACCACCGCGACCCTGAGGGCGGATCCAAAGACTTCTTAAGTATAGCTCTCATTGGATCAAAGGACTTGGAGCTAGTTTTCATTTTCGAAAAATCCTTTAAAAAAGTCTGGAGGGGGGGTTTCCCGGAAGATGGTGGACTGAGAAGCTGCTAGCCGCTGTACTCCAAACACACCCCCTGGAAACAATAGGATTTTCTGCCTTTAGCAGGCCAGCCAATAAGGTGTCATAGCGGTGACAAGGAGATGACTATAACGTAATTTGGGTTAAGAATTAGAGTAGGGGAAAAAATTCTTTTTTCTTCCTTTTAATTTTCAAGCATACCTCCTTCCCCCCCCCCACCACAAGCAGTCCCTGGGGACCAGCTCCTAGCAGGATACCCCACACCACCAAACAGGGTGCTTTTTTGAATTCACTGATACACATTTGGGAAGTTCCTTGCACTGCTCTTTAATTACAACTCTTTTTGTTATCTTCTCCCTTTTCTCTCTCTTGTCTCTCTCTCTCTATCTCTCTCTCTTTTTTTTTAATCTTGTCATACACTTATTCCTTCTTCTTTGCCTTTCTGAATTTGTGAATTACTTTGGGGAAGAAATCTGACTCAGAGCGGACTCTCTATGTGTGTATCTCTGCTCTACTTCCCTTTTCCCTCTTGTTACCCCTAGAATATACAGTGGATAGTAGATTTGCATAACTGTCTATTCTTGCTATCCTCTCTTTCTTTTCTCTTTCTTCACTGGGATTTGGTTACTATTTTTTTCACGGACTGGAGAAATTGTTTGGCTAACTGGTAACGATTAAACTACTTCAATACTTACTTCAGTTGCTACTGTAATTCCGGAGGTTGGTGAGTGCGATTGTCATAAAGGTATTTAGTACAGTGTTACTTGTACTCAAGACACAACAACTGAGGAACAACAGAGCATAAAAAAAAGAAGAAGAAACACATAAATAAAAAAAATGGGCCGATCAAAAACAAATAAAACTGCTACTCCAATGAATGAAGACAAGAGCCCAGAAGAAACTACAAATCAGCCAGAAGTAACCATAGATAAGAAAAGTATGCAAGCAATAATAAACTTATTAATCACAGAAATGAAAACAACATTGGAGGAAAGGAATGGCAGTATTAGGGAAACAACAGTTGAGACCCCCAAGGAAAATACTGATCATCTTGAGGCAATTAGAGAACTGAAAGCTGAAATAGCTGTAATAAAGAAGCTGAGGCAAGGGAAAGCAGACTAACAGAAGCAGAAAACAGAATTAGTCAGACAGAGGATGAGTTAGAGAAAACTAAGAAAGAGGTGAAAGAGCTTAAAAAGAGATTGAGAGACACTAAAAACAACAACAGAGACATATGGGATGATCTCAAAAGAAGTAACATTCGTATAATTGGCCTGCCAGAGGAAGAGAGAGAGGAAGGGGAAGGAAAAATTCTAGAGGAAATAATAGAAGAAAACTTCCCAGACCTGAATAACAGAAAGGATATCAAGGTTCAAGAGACCCAGAGAGTACCAAACAGAATCAACCCAGACCTGAAGACACCAAGACACATCATAGTCACAATGAGAAGAAGGATAAAGAAAGGATCCTAAAGGCTGCAAGAGAGAAACAAAAAGTCACATACAAGGGAAAACCCATAAGATTATCTGCAGACTTCTCCACTCAAACTCTAAAAGCCAGAAGGGAGTGGCAAGATATCTATCGAGCCCTGAATGAAAAAGGGTTTCAACCAAGGATAATATATCCTGCTAGACTTTCATTCAAACTAGATGGAGGGATCAAAACCTTCTTAGATAAACAACAGTTAAAGGAGGCAACCATCACTAAAAGACCTCTTATAAACAAGAACATCACTATAATACTTGCAATACATCAGAGCAAACAAATTCTTTTTTAGAACAATGGCACTATAATACATTAAATCCATAATATCAATAAATGTCAATGGCTTAAACTCACCCATCAAAAGGCACAGGGTGGGGGGATGGATCAGAAAACATAACCCAACCATATGCTGCTTGCAAGAATCCCATCTGTCACAACAAGATAAACACAGACTTAAAGTGAAAGGATGGAAAACTATCATACAGGTTAACGGTCCACAAAAAAGGGCAGGAACAGCCATTTTCATCTCAGATATGATAGATTTTAAATTAAATAAAGTAATAAAAGATAGGCAAGGACATTACATAATGATTAGAGGATCAATCAGCCAAGAAGACTTAACAATTATTAACATCTATGCACCCAACGAGGGACCATCTACATACATTAAGCATCTACTGAAAGAATTTCAAAAATACATCAATAGTAATACAATAATAGTGGGAGACTTCAATACCCCACTCTCACACTTAGACAGATCAACAAAGCAGAGAACCAATAAAGATACAAGAGAATTGAATGAAGAGATCGACACACTAGACCTCTTGGACATTTTCAGACTCCTCCTCCCCAAAAAACTGGAATACATCTTCTTTTCAAATCCACATAACACATACTCAAGGATAGACCACATGTTAGGCCACAAAGACAGCATCAATAAATTCAAGAGCACTGAAATCATCCCAAGTATCTTCTCAGACCACAGTGGAGTAAAACTAACATTTAACAACAAACGGAAAATTATTAAAAGTCACAGAATTTGGAAACTAAACAACATGCTCCTTAAGAACCACTGGGTCAGAGACTCACTCAAACAGGAAATTCAAATGTTCCTGGAAACTAATGAAAATGAAGACACAACCTATCAAAATATGTGGGACACAGCTAAAGCAGTACTGAGAGGGAAACTTACAGCCATACAATCACATATTAAACACCAAGAAGAAGCTCAAATGAACGACCTTACTGCACACCTCAAGGACTTAGAGGAAGAGGAACAAAGGAACCCTAAAGCAACCAGAAGGACAGAAATCACTAAAGTTAGAGCAGAAATAAACAACATCGAAAATGAAAGAACCATACAAAAGATCAATGAAGCCAAATGTTGGTTCTTTGAAAGATTAAACAAAATTGACAAACCCCTAGCCAGACTCACCAAACAAAAAAGAGAGAAGACTCAAATTAATAGAATTGTAAACGATGCAGGAGATATCACAACTGACACCACAGAAATCCAGAGAATCCTGCGAAACTTCTATAAAGAACGATATGCCACCAAGCTAGAGAATCTGGAAGAAATGGAACAATTCCTAGAAACCTATGCACTTCCAAAACTGAACCAAGAAGAACTACAAAATCTAAATGCACCAATCACAGACAAAGAAATTGAAACCGTTATTAAGAATCTCCCCAACAACAAAAGTCCTGGACCAGATGGCTTCACAAACAAATTCTACAAAACTTTCAGGAAACAGTTAATACCCATACTTCTTAAGCTATTCCATAAGATTGAAGAAACAGGAATACTCCCTTCCACCTTTTATGAAGCCAACATCACTCTGATACCAAAAGCTGATAGGGACAGAACAAAAAAGGAAAACTACAGACCAATATCTCTGATGAACATAGATACCAAAATATTAAACAAGATCTTGGCCAACTGGATACAGCAACACATCAAAAAGATTGTTCATCATGACCAAGTGGGACTCATTCCAGGAATGGAAGGCTGGTTCAACATCCATAAGTCAATCAATGTCATTCACCACATCAATAAAAGCAAAGCCAAAAACCACATGATTATCTCAATAGATGCAGAGAAAGCCTTCGACAAAATCCAACAACCATTCATGTTCAAAACTCTACAAAAAATGGGAATAGATGGGAAATTCCTCAAGATAGTGGAGTCTATATATAGCAAACCTACAGCCAACATCATACTCAATGGACAGAAGCTGAAAGCATTCCCCCTCAGATCGGGGACTAGACAGGGCTGTCCACTGTCACCGTTACTCTTCAACATAGTATTGGAAGTTCTTGCCATAGCAATCAGGCAAGAGAAAGAAATCAAAGGAATACAGATTGGAAGGGAAGAAGTCAAGCTCTCACTATTTGCAGATGATATGATAGTATACATAGAAAGATCTAAAGAATCCAGCAGAAAACTACTGGAAGTTATTAGGCAATATAGCAAGGTGTCAGGCTACAAAATCAATGTACAAAAATCAATGGCATTTCTTTATGCAAACACTAAATCTGAGAAGAAGACATCCAGAAATCACTCCCCTTTACTGTTTCAGCAAAATCAATCAAATACCTAGGAATAAAGTTGACCAAAGAAGTGAAAAACTTGTATGCTGAAAACTATGAGTTGCTACTCAAGGAAATAGAAACTGATACCAAGAAATGGAAAGATATCCCATGCTCATGGATTGGAAGAATAAATATCATCAAAATGAATATTCTCCCCAGAGCCATATACAAATTTAATGCAATACCCATCAAAGTTCCACCAAGCTTCTTTAAGAGAATAGAACAAACACTACAATCATTTATCTGGAACCTGAAAATGCCTAGAATTGCCAAAACCATCTTAAGGAAAAGAAACAGAAATGGAGGCATCACACTCCCAGACCTTAAACTATATTATAAAGCCATCATCATCAAAACAGCATGGTACTGGAACAAAAATAGGCACACAGACCAGTGGAACAGAATTGAAAGCCCAGAAGTAAATCCCAACACCTATGGGCATCTAATCTTTGATAAGGGGGCCCAAAGGATTAAATGGAAAAAGGAGGCTCTCTTCAATAAATAGTGCTGGGAAAACTGGGTTGAAACATGCAGAAGAATGAAATTGAACCACTTTATCTCACCAGAAACAAAAATAAACTCCAAATGGATCAAAGACCTAGATGTCAGACCAGAAACAATCAAATACTTAGAGGAAAACATTGGTAAAACACTTTCCCACCTACACCTCCAGGACATCTTTGATGAATCAAACCCAATTGCAAAGAAGACTAAAGCAGAAACAAACCAATGCGACTACATCAAAATGAAAAGCTTCTGCACATCCAAAGAAAGTATTAAACAAACAGAGAGACCCCTCACAGAATGGGAGAAGATCTTCACATGCCAGACATCAGACAAGAAACTAATCACCAAAATATATAAAGAGCTCAGCAAACTTAGCACCAAAAAAGCAAATGACCCCACCCAAAAATGGGCAGAGGATATGAACAAAACATTCACTACAGAGGACATCCAAAAGGCTAACAAACATATGAAAAACTGCTCTAGGTCACTGATTGTCAGAGAAATGCAAATTAAGACAACACTAAGATACCACCTCACTCCTGTAAGAATGGCATACATCAAAAAGGACAGCAGCAACAAATGCTGGAGAGGATGTGGGGACAGAGGAACCCTTTTACATTGCTGGTGGGAATGTAAATTGGTCCAGCCTCTGTGGAGAGCAGTCTGGAAAACTCTCAGAAGGCTAGACATGGACCTTCCATATGATCCAGTAATTCCTCTCCTGGGGTTATACCCCAAGGACTCCATAACACCCAACCAAAAAGAGGTGTGTACTCCTATGTTCATAGCAGCACAATTCATAATAGCTAAAACCTGGAAGCAACCCAGGTGCCCAACAACAGATGAGTGGCTGAGAAAGTTGTGGTATATATACACAATGGAATACTATGCAGCTATCAAAAACAATGAACCCACCTTCTCTGACCCATCTTGGACAGAGCTAGAAGGAATTATGTTAAGTGAACTAAGTCAGAAAGATAAAGATGAGTATGGGATGATCCCACTCATCAACAGAAGTTGAGTAAGAAGATCTGAAAGGGAAACTAAAAGCAGGACCAGATCAAATTGTAAGTAGGGCACCAAAGTAAAAACCCAGTGGTGAGGGGTAGACATGCAGCTTCCTGGGCCAGTGGGGGGTGGGAGTGGGCGGGAGGGATGGGTCACAGTCCTTTGGTGGTGGGAATGGTGTTTATGTACACTCCTAGCAAAATGTAGACATATAAATCAGTAGTTAATTAATATGAGAGGGGGAAAATCAATTGTATGTCTCAAAGTTTCTCAAAACACAAACTGAATCCTTTTAATATATAGGCTGTGTATTTGATATGCGGACTCTCTCTAAAGCCTAGACCAAGTAGATTAGAAGCATCCAATAGCACAGCTATATACAAGATACTGGATACTATAGAGCAAACCATAACAAAAGGACTTTTCAAAGTTAACCCAATTAACAAATAATGTGATGATAACATTAACTATCGATTGTCTTTTTGAACCCTAAGACAGCAGGAACCTCACATCTCCACTATAGAACCCCTACTTCCCCCAGTCCTGGAACCCTTGGATAGGGCCCACTTTCCCGTATGCATCTCCCAATCCAAACCAAATAATATTGCATCCGCCGATCACAACCTAACCAACACAACGATTGCCACCTCAACATGCTTCACTCGGACCGTCCAGAGACTTCACGTGTGGAACGACAACCCTTCAGCTTCATTACTCGGGTGAGACCTTTCTTTTTATAGTACACTCTAATTTCATCTCAGGTAGTTCACTTTCTAACAAAGTCCCATAACCTAGATATACACCAGTTTCTGTGAGAGAGAGCTTATGTGCACACGTATCCATAAACTACTGCAAAATATATACCTGAAAGCAGAAGTACACTAGAGTTTGCAGTGAGTACCTCCCTAACACTTCCTCTCCACTATTCCAAGCTTGGGATCCATGATTGCTCAACAAATTGTTTGACTTCGTATGTTAACTCTCTTTTCAATCATCAGGTTCCAGATGCCACCAGGATGCTGGCTAGGCTTCCCTGGATTGAAGACCCCACCAATGTGTCCTGGAGCTCAGCTTCCCCAGAGACACATCTTACTAGGGAAAGATAGAGGCAGACTGGGAGTATGGACCGACCAGTCAACGCCCATGTTCAGCGGGGAAGCAATTACAGAAGCCAGACCTTCTACCTTCTGCAACCCTCAACGACCCTGGGTCCATGCTCCCAGAGGGCTAGAGAATGGGAAAGCTATCATGGGAGGGGGTGGGTTATGGAGATTGGGTGGTGGGAATTGTGTGGAGTTGTACCCCTCCTACCTTATGTTTTTGTTCATTAATCCTTTCTTAAATAAAAAATTTAAAAAATAATAATAATAGCTCACGTACATAGTGCACTGGCTTTGCCATATACATGACCCAGTTTCAAGTTCTGTGTCCATTACACTGGAATAAGTTTTTGGTGCTGTTGTGTCTTCCCCTTTATTTGGAAGGAAAAATAAAAGTCAGATGGGAACAGTGAAAGTCTTAGTGATGGGGGTTGGAAAGTAGCGCAGCTGGTTAAGCACACGTGGTGCAAAGCACAAGGACCTGCATAAAGATCCCAGTTCGAGCCCCCAGCTCCCCACTTGCAGGGGAGTCGCTTCACAGGCAGTGAAGCAGGTCTGCAGATGTCTGTCTTTCTCTCCCCCTCTCTGTCTTCCCCTCCTCTCTCCATTTCTCTCTGTCCTATCCAACAACAATGACGACAACAACAATAACAATAATAACCACAACAAGGCTACAGCAAAGGCAACAAAAGGGGGAAAATGGCCTCCAGGAGCAGTGGATTCATGGTGCAGGTACTGAGCCCCAGAAATAACCCTGGAGGCAAAAAAGAGAGAGAGAGAGAAAGAGAGAGAAAGAAAGAAAGTCTTAGTGACAACTGTGATGGTGTATTCAGTTGAGCACACGCATTATCATGCCAAGAACTGGGTTTGAGCCCCAGCCCTACCCCATTTGCAAGAGAAACACTTCATAAACGGTAAAAGAGGTCTGTAGGTATCTCTCTCTTTCTCATTTCCTCCTTCCCCTTTCAATTTCTCTCTGGCTTATCAAATAAATAGAAAGAAAAGAAAAAAGGAAAAATGGCCCAGTCTGGGAGCAGTGGATTTGGTGCTGGCAGCAAGCACTGGCAATAAACCTAGTGACAAAAAAAAGTATGTAACATAGTTTATGAATAGTTTTTTTTACATTTCTTTAACTTTATTGTTTTCATTTATTGAATGTAGACAGCCAGAAATCTAGAGGGTAGGGGGTGATAGAGAGGGACAGAGAAAGACCACTGCAGGTGGGGAACAACACAGGTCCTTGCACATTGTAGCATGCACTCAACTAGGTGCCCCACTACCAGCTCTTACATTTCCGTGGTGGTCCTGAGGATTACCGTTTTGCATGTGTTGGGTTAAGTAGGTTTTTTTTTTGTTTTGTTTTGGTTTGTTTTTTTGCCTCCAGGGTTATTGCTGGGGCTCAGTGCCTGCACCATGAATCCACCGATCCTAGAGGCCTTTTCCCCCCCTTTTGTTGTCCTTGTTGTAGCCTTGTTGTGGTTATTATTTTGTTGTTGATATTATTCATTGTTGGATAGGACAGAGAGAGAAATGGAGAGAGGAGGGGAAGACAGAGAGGGGGAGAGAAAGATAGACACCAACAGACCTGCTTCACCGCCTCTGAAGCAAATCTCCCGCAGGTGGGGAACTGGGGCTCAAATTCCACAGGTCCTTGCGCCTTGGGCCACGTGCACTTAACCCGCTGCCCGACCCGGGTTAAGTGGTTTTTAAGCTTGGTTTTTGTCATTTTCACTGAATCCAATTTCGTGTAGTGTTGAAAGGAGTGTAGGGTTTTAACAAGGGCAAATACTGTGAGAATGAAAGGTAATTAGGGTAAGCCATTACCACCTCTCCCAAAAATAATGAATAAACAACTATGGAACTCAACTTTCCTTTAATTTGCTTTTCTTAATTCTTTCTAGTCATCTTGGTATCTGCACTACTAATTGTGAAATACTGAAGCAAAATGCTTAGAGGTACAGATCTTTATGTTCCCTCAATTTCAGCTTAGAGCATAATGCTTAATATTGAAAGACATTGCATGGACGGACAGATATTCATTCCTGAGGCTTTGAAGTCCCAGGTTCAGTCTCCAGCACCACCATATGCTGGAGCCAACCAGTGCTCTGGTGAAAAAAGAAGTATATAGGGAGTCGGGCGGTAGCGCAGCGGGTTAAGCGCAAGGACCGGCATAAGGATCCGGTTTGAGCCCCGGACTCCCAACCTGCAGGGGAGTCACTTCACAGGCGGTGAAGCAGGTCTGCAGGTGTCTATCTCTCCCCCTCTCTGTCTTCCCCTCCTCTCTCCATCTCTGTCCTATCTAACAACAACGACATCAACAACTACAACCACAATGAAAAACAACAAGGGCAACAAAAGAGAAAATAAATATAAAAAATAAAATAAAAAAATAACAAGGGAGTCGGGCTGTAGCGCAGCGGGTTAAGCGCAGGTGGCGCAAAGCACAAGGACCGGCATAAAGATCCCGGTTCGAACCCCGGCTCCCCACCTGCAGGGGAGTCACTTCACAGGCGGTGAAGCAGGTCTGCAGGTGTCTATCTTTCTCTCCTCCTCTCTGTCTTCCCCTCCTCTCTCCATTTCTCTCTGTCCTATCCAACAACGACGACAACAACAATAATAACTACAACAATAAAACAACAAGGGCAACAAAAGGGAATAAATAAATAAAATTAATAATAATAATAGTAGAGTTGACAATCTAATTTACAATCCTTTCCCTTGACATTAGAATTAATAATATGATTTTTAAAGATTTACTCACAAAAAATTAATTAAACATTTATATTTTTAAATATTTATTTATTTATTTATTTTTAATATTTATTTTATTTATTTATTTATTCCCTTTTGTTGCCCTTGTTGTTTTATTGTTGTAGTTATTATTGATGTCGTCGTTGTTGGATAGGACAGAGAGAAATGGAGAGAGGAGGGGAAGACAGAGAGAGGGAGAGAAAGATAGACACCTGCAGACCTGCTTCACCGCCTGTGAAGCGACTCCCCTGCAGGTGGGGAGCCGGGGTTCGAACCGGGATCCTTACGCCCGGTCCTTGTGCTTTGCGCCACCTGCGCTTAACCCGCTGCGCTACAGCCCGACTCCCTTATTTATTTATTAATGAGTGGGATAGGAGGAGAGAGAAAGGACCAGATGTTACTCTGGTACATGTGCTGCGGGGGATTGAACTCAGGACCCCATGCTTGAGAGTCTGATCCTTTATCCACTGTGCCACTTCCTGGACCACTAAAATTAAAGATGTATTTACATGTTAACATGAGAGCAAAAGAGGAGAGAAAACCAGAGCATCATTCTGGAGATGTGTTGTCAGGGCTAGAACTCAAGACCTCATGCTTTTCAAACCAACATTTAAGCCACTGTATTGCTGTAAGGTGATTTGTGATTCATCTATATATATGAAACATTGACAAAACCATAAGATAAGAGGGGTACAACTTTACACAATTCCCACCACCAGACCTCTGTATACCAACACCTCCCCTGATAGCTTTCCTACTCTTTAACCTTTAACCTTCTGGGAGTATGGAGCCAAGATCATTGTGGGATGCAGAAGGTGGAAGGTCAGGCTTCTGTAATTACTTCCACACTGAACATGGGCATTGACAGGTCGAACCATACTTCCATCCTGTCTCTCTCTTTCCCTAGTGGGGAAGGGCTCTGGGAAAGCGGAGCTCCAAGGCACATTGGTGGGGTTGTCTGTCCAGGCAAGTCTGGTCGCATCCTGTTAGCATCTGGAACCTAGTGGCTGAAAAGAGAGTTAATATACAAAGCCAAACAAACTGTTGGACAATTATGGACCTGAAGGATAGAATAGTGCAGGTGAAGCGCTGGGGGGGTCCTCCATTCTGTAGATAGCTAGTAGGCATATTTTAGTTATATTTCAAAGGGCCTGTAGCTATACTAGTTTTTTGTTTGTTTTTGTTTTTTGCCTGAGCCTGAAATCTGATATGCAGGTGAATCCTAATTGTTGTCTGGGGAGATGATGTCATAACTGGGAATAGGACCAGAAAGCTGGATCAGGGAAGAGAGTAGCTCCCTAATATGTGTTACCTCTACATCCCTCTAGAGCTCACATTCTGTGGTCATGAGTAGGAACGTTCCATGCTGCCCCAGTATCGACCCATCTTCCTCAGGTGTAGCCTAGAATGTTGTCCATCCTCCCTTCAGAGGATGAAACATTCTCCACCATTGTTGATCCAGGTTGAGGGCAAGGTCCTATGGGGGCCCACAAAAGGGTCTATTTTGTTGTTCCTGATAGAGCTGACCGGAAACAATGGAGAGAGGGATTTATTTGAGGTCTAGGCCCATCAAGTCTGTTTGGGAGACTCAGGACTCCCTGATTAGGGCCCCAGCTGGATTTGTGATTCTTGTTTTGTTTTGTTTCAGTGTTTTTGTTTGTTCATTTGTTTTGTTTTCCCTTGCCAGGACTTTTCTGCTCTGGGTTGATTTTTTTCCCCAGGTAGAAAAGACCCAGCTGGGGGAGATACCATAATGGTTACGCAAACAGACTCTCATGCCTGAGGTTCCCAGGTTCAGTCTGCCATACTACCATAAGCCAGAAATGAGCAGTGCACTGGTTTTTTAAAAAGTTCCTCTCTGACAGAGGACCTAGTGGGGGTTGTATTGTTATATGGGAAACTGGGGAATGTTATGCATGTACAAACTATTATATTTACTGTTGAATATAAAACATTAATTCCCCAATAAAGAAATAAAAAATAAATTAATTTAAAAAAATTAAAGAAGTTCCTCTCTAGGAACACATGTGAGCTGTGTACCTGTGATAGGCAGACCTAACCTGTACTGAGGAAAATGAAACAGGAGAGCCAGTGTGCCTTATGTGGTTAGCCTCTTGCCTATGCTGTCTGAGTAGGTGGCTAAACCAATTTATCTCCCTTTCTTTCTCTCTCGAAATTTTAAAAAACATTTTTATTTGTTCCATTCTCCGAAAGGAGGCTGGATGACATACTCTATGCTCCACCTGAGGAAGATGGGTCCCGAAATTGGGGCAGCTTGGAATGTTCCTACTCATGACCACAGAATGTGAGTTCAGATCTACAGGGATGCAGAGGTCACATATGCTCCTAAGCTGAATATGGGCCCCAGATCACATCAAATCGATGGGATTTACAGTCAACAATATTTATACACCTTTCCCATATTTGGGAGCTACTCTCTTCCCTGATCCAGCTTTCTGTTCCTTCTGCCAGCCATGACATCACCTCCCCAGACAATAACTTGGATCCACCTACATATAAGGTTTCAGGCTCAGGAAAAAGAAAAAAAAAACTAATATAGTCACAGGCCCTTTGGAATATAACTAAAATATGCATACTAGCTATCTATAAAATGGAGACCCCCAACCCTTCATCTGCACTATTCCAGCCTTTAGGTTCATGACTAGTCAACAATTTGTTTGGCTTTATATGTTAACTCTCTTTTCAGCCACCAGGTTCCAGATGCTAGCAGGATGCAAACCAGACTTCCTGGACAGACAATCCCACCAATGTGTCCTGGAGCTCCGTTTCCCCAGAACCCCACCCCACCCCACCTCACCCCACTAAGAAAAGAGAGAGACAGACTGGGAGTATGAATCAACCTGCCAACACCCATGTTCAGCAGGGAAGCAATTACAGAAGCCAGACCTTCCACCTTCTGCATCCCACAATGACCTTGGGTCCATACTCCCAGAGGGTTAAAGAATAGGAAAACTATCAAGGGAGGGGATGAGATACGGAGTTCTGGTGGTGGGAATTGGGTGGAGTAGTACCCTCTTATCCTTCTATGGTTTTTTCAGTGTTTCCTTTCTATAAATAAAAAATTAAAAAATAAATAATAAAAATATTTAAAAAACATTTTTATTTAGTTATTGGATAGAGACAAAAGAAATTTAAAGAGATGGGGCAGATAGAGAGGGAGAGATGGGTAGAGAGAGACACTTGTAGCCCTGCTTCACCACTTGTGAATATTTTCCCCTGCAGGTGGGGACCAGGGGCTTTAACCAGGATCCTTATGCAGTGTAATATATGCCTTCAACAATGTGTGCCACCACCCAGCCTCTTGAAATTTCTGGAGTGGACTCTTGTCAAGTTATTTTGTTTGTGTGGCTAACACTGGTTTCCAAGGGTACAGTTTCACATCACACCTACAACCAAATTTCTGTGTTCTCAGTCTCCCAATAACCACCATAATTCTCACAAAGGCTTCATTCTTTCATTTATGGCTTGTGCTTTATTTGTCTACAGCTTTCAAAACATGGATTTCAGGGTGGGGCAAACAGCACAATGGTCATAAGAAAGACTCATGCCTGAGGCTCTGAGCACCAGCACAAGCCAGAGCTGAGCAGTGCTCTAGTAAAAATAACAAAAGTATGAATTTAAAATCACAAGTCAGTACACAACTGAGAAAATCCTTAAGGTCCTGGACCATACTCCCACCCTGGTTGTCACTTGCTGTACACATACACCATCATCACAATCACTACCCAGGCAGCCCCGCTTCCCATGCGCATGGACTCCTGGGCCTGAAAGCCGGCTATACAGCCCAGATGCCACAGGAACCTCACACTCAATTTTAAGGCTGAGCCACTCAGGAAGCCTGGAAGAGAGGCCAGTCTGTAGACATGCAGGACCTCTCCGCCCTTCCTTCCTCTCTCGCAGAGGCCTCTTTCCCAACGTCCCTCCCTCCATCCCAGCCACCCTAGGCTGGATGCGACAGTGTGGGGGCGCCCCCGTGTGGAACAGAGCGGCCCTGCAGTCTCACCGCTTGCATGCCACGCGTACCTGCTCATGCGCCCCTCCCAGAGCCTGCGCCCAGTGCACCTCTCTGACCCTCTGGTCTGATTCCAGATTGGAGTCTCTCCGTTCTCACAGTGTTGTATGGGCATCAAAGGTATTTCTCATCTGAATTTTTTCTAGGGCTGGCAATCCAGGAATTGGGTGGCTGTGACTTCAGGCTCTTCGGCATTTGCCTGATGCTGACTGGGGCTGCAGGCATCAGAAAGCTGGGATGGAGTCACTTCCAAACTTGTTACGTGTAACTAACTACCTATGAGGCAGGATTTCTTAGTTCCTTGTCACTGGGGCCTCCCCCTACAGCTTCTAAGGAGAAAGCAGCTACCTTCCCCAGAACAGATGCCCCCAGAGAAAGCAAGCAAGATAAACCAAAGCAGAGGCTGCAGTGTCTTCTGACCTGTTTTCTTGAATAAGAACCCACCTCACATCTGCCACTTCTGGCTGTCACACAAACTGAAGGATATGACCCCCTTCTTCCAAGATGTCTGTCTACATCAATCTTTTTCAAGATGTGTCACTTTGGCACTTGGATTGTCTTAATGATTTTGAGCTAAGTTCCATCATCACCAAAACCAGTTTTTTCCCCCTTGTTGTCACTGAGCTTCACCTCTTCAGCATGACTTTCTCAGATGAAGCAGAGACAAAAGAAGGGAGGGAAAGACACCGTAGTACAGCTTCTCCCAGTGCAGTGGGGGTCAGGTTCGAACCTGGGTCAGAGGCATGGCTAAGCAAGCACACTATATAGGTGAGCTGTCTTGCTGGCCCTAGAAGACTTCATCCATTCACTTTAACTACTTATAAGTGAGTCATCTTTTCCTTGTAATAAATGTCAGCACCCCTCCTTGAAGCCTTAGACGCCTTACCCACTCCTTGGCTTAGGATATATCTATACTTGGCTCTATTTGATTTATTATTACTCTTTTACTGGCATACTGCTCAACTCTGGCTAATGGTGGCACTGGGGATTGAACCTAGGGCCTCAGAACCTCAAATATGAGTCTTTTTCATAACCATTATGCTATCTCCCCAGCCCCTCCTTTTGCTTTCTAGTCTATATCCCTGTAGCTTCTCAGTATGTATGCCACTAACTTTGTGTTTTCTTCAATTATTCTGATGTTTTTTAATATTTGTTTATTTATTCCCTTTTGTTGCCCTTGTTGTTTTTTATTGTAGTTATTGTTGTTATTGATGTTGTCATTGCTGGATAGGACAGAGAGAAATAGAGAAAGGAGGGGAGGACACAGAGGGGGAGAGAAAGTTAGACACCTGCAGACCTGCTTCACTGCTTGTGAAGCAACTCCCCTGCAAGTGGGGAGCCGGGGGCTCGAACCAGGATCCTTCCACAGGTCCTGGTGCTTTGTGCCACATGCGCTTAACCAATTACTCTGATGTTAATTGGACTGCTCAACCAGCTGGAGAAGAGCCCCGAGGGATGTGGGGGAATTTGTCTTCCTTCCCTACAAGGCCAAGTCACAATGGAGCAGTAATGTGAATTCCAGGAGTCAGGGACCACTGGGATTCTTCTTACAGGCTAACTCCCACAAAACACAATGCTTTAAATGTTAGTTCAAAAATAAAATCAACTTTCATAAGCCCACAACCCACATAGAACTAAAACATCATGAGTTTCCTTTCACCTATCCTACCTCCCTGAGTAAGAGGTCATCACCATCTTAAACTGTGTGACAAACCATTCCCTTGTTATTAAAGTTTTGCCCTGTGAGAAGATCTTTACATGCCATACATCAGATAAAAGTTTAATAACCAACATATATAAAGAGCTTCCCAGACTCAACAACAAGACAACAAATAACCCCATCCAAAAATGGGGGGAGGACTTGGACAGAATATTCACCACAGAAGAGATCCAAAAGGCTGAGAAACACATGAAAAAATGGTCCAAGTCTCTGATTGTCAGAGAAATGCAAATAAAGACAACAATGAAATATCACTTCACTCCTGTGAGAATGTCATACATCAGAAAAGGTAACAGCAACAAATGCTGGAGAGGGTGTGGGGTCAAAGGAACCCTCCTGCACTGCTGGTGGGAATGTCAATTGGTCCAACCTCTGTGGAGAGCAGTCTGGAGAACTCTCAGAAGGCTAGATATGGACCTACCCTATGACCCTGCAATTCCTCTCCTGGGGATATATCCTAAGGAACCCAACACATCCATCCAAAAAGATCTGTGTACACATATGTTCTTGGCAGCACAATTTGTAATAGCCAAAACCTGGAAGCAACCCAGGTGTCCAACAGCAGATGAGTGGCTGAGCAAGTTGTGGTATATATACACAATGGAATACTACTCAGCTGTAAAAAATGGTGACTTCACCGTTTTTAGCCGATCTTGGATGGACCTTGAAAAATTCATGTTATGTGAAATAAGTCAGAAATAGAAGGATGAATATGGGATGATCTCACTCTCAGGCAGAAGTTGAAAAACAAGATCAGAAATGAAAACACTAGTAGAACCTGAAATGGAATTGGCATATCGCACCAAAGTAAAAGACTCTGGGGTGGGTGGGTGGGGAGAATACAGGTCCATGAAGGATGATAAATGACATAGTGGGGGTTGTATTGTTAAATGGGAAACTGGGGAATTTTATGCATGTACAAACTATTGTATTTACTGTTGAATGTAAAACATTAATTCCCCAATAAAGAAATAAATTTAAAAAAAAAGTTTTGCCCTGTAGGTACATATGTCTAAATAGTACCATAGAAATCAATAGTTTGATTTCTGATCTTCATATAAATGGTCCACTCTATATAGTTATGTGATATTCCCTCCTCCAAGCTTCAAGCTTCTAGAAACTCTTTTTAAAATGCGAACTTATTTTGTCATCTGGGAGGTGGCACAGTGATAAAGCTTTAGACTCTCAAGCATGAGGTCCCGAGTTCGATCCCTAGCAGCACATGTGCCAGAGTGATGTCTCAAAAATAAATAAAATCTTTTTTTAAATGCTAATTTATTTCTCAAAAGTTTCATTTATTCATTAACAAAAGGTATAGAGTGAGATGGAGATAAAGAGAACCAGAGCATCATTCTGGCACACACACAATACCAGGGATCAAATATAGGATCTTATACTTCCAAGTTTAGCTCCCTACTCACTGTGCAACCTCCTGAACCCCTAGAAAACTTTTTTCCTATCACCCCCTACTCTGGAGGGGTAGCTGATTGTTTTTTAAGTTACCTTGGTGTATTGTATCCATTCTCCTGTGGATGGATGTTCTCACCCCCTTGTCATGTGAGTAATGAAGCAAAGGCTCTTTACACATGTCTGCCACTCCACACACACAAGCTTTTTCACCTGTACACGTAAGCTGGGTCCTAGCATAGGCAGGTGTTTCATTTAATAAGATAAAACCAACTTGCTTTCCAAAGTGGTTGCACCAATTCACACTTTTGTTTATGACATATAAAGAACCCAATTACTCCATATCCTCTTCTTGTGGATGGTGGGAAGGTGGAACAAAGGACTAGAGGGCGAGAGAGGCTGAGCAGCACAGAAACTGACAGTGGGTAGACCCACACACCCATCAACTCCAGCCCCTTTGCTACCCCACCCCACCAAGCACTTGGCTCACTCTTCCTGAGGAAGTCTCACTTAAAGAAGTATACCATTTTTATTGTTTGTTTTCTGGCCTTATGAAAATTTATTACCACACTTTCAACATCAAATATATCATCTTGGTCTTTCCTTCTTGTCTTTGTATAAAGCCAAGAGAGAGACACTGACTACTTTGATAACTTGAAATTGGATTAGAGGAATGTCACCAACAACATGACCTTTACAACTAAATCCAGCAACCAGAGCATGATCATTTTCCTCAAAAATTTTTTTTTCAAGTAGCCACCATTGGGTACAAAGGCTGTGATTTATTTGCTATTCTTGATCTGACACACCTCCTGAGAGCAGAATTGAACTGTTTGTCTTCAACCCCTACTTTTCCTGGCACAATCCCCTTTGTACAGGAAGAATCTCCAAAAGAATTAGCCTTCAGAGCTGTACCCAAATGGGTTTTCTTGCACTGCTTATCATGCTACTTCCAGTCTCCTCAGTGGCTACGGAGCTTCCTGGAAGTACAAAGACCTCAACATTTGCCCTTCCTGCTGGTATCATGGCCCTGAGCAAAAGGGTAAGAAGAGTACCTTTATGCCAGCTGTTTCTATTGATCTTGAGACAATGACACATGCTCTCTTCATTGTAAGGACTTCACAGAGTTCTCACAAAGAATTCAGGAGGTCAGGAGATAGCTCACCCTGGAGAGTGTACACATTACTACAAGCTAGGAGTTTGAACTCCCAGGCCATTACCTGTGAGCTCCTTGCAAAACTGGGGGTGGGATGGGGTGGGGGCATTCACAAGCAGTGTTGTGGTGCCTCTTCTCTGTCTGTCTCTCCAGCTATGAACTTCTATCTAAAATAGAGACAGTGGTCTGGGAGGTGATGCGGTGGCTGAAGCATTGGATTCTCAAGTATGAGGTCCCTAGTTCTTTTTTTATTATTGTTGTAGTTATTATTGTTGTTGTTATCGATGTCATCATTGTTGGATAGGACAGAGTGAAATGGAGAGAGGAGGGGAAGATAGAGGTGGGGAGAGAAAGATAAGACACCTGCAGACCTGCTTCACCGCCTGTGAAGTGAACCCCCTACAGGTGGGGAGCCAGGGGCTCGAGCCTGGATCCTTACACCAGTCCTTGCGCTTGGTGCCAGGTGACCTTAACCTGCTGTGCTACCGCCTGACTCCCGAAGTCCCTACTTCTATCCCCAGCAGCACATACCAGAGTGATGGATGTCTGGTTCCTTCTCTCTCTCCTTCTATCTTTCTCATTAATAAATAAATAAAATTCTTTTTAAAAATTAAGATAGAGACAAAAGAGAGAGAAGGAAGGAGGGAGGAGAGAGGGGGAGGGGAAGCGAGAGATACTACTGAGAGCAAAAGACCTGGGGTGGGGAGGTGGCATGGAGAATCCACTGTGCATCCATCTCTCCTTTCTTCCCTCTGCCCCCTCCTGGGCTGCAGCTCCTTCTTTTGAAAAGTGGAAGTAAACATAATAAAACAGAAACTTCTTTCAATGCAGTGGGGCCCGGGCTGGAACCTGGGTCATACGCATAACAAAGCAGTGCACTATCCATGTGAACTATGCTCCCAACCCTGGGAAAAACATTCTATATTAGACTTATCTGCAAAGCCTGGAAATTGTTCATTTACCAAATATTTGTTTACCAAAAAAATTTCATTTACGAAACATCTCCTCTTCCTGTGAATGGTCTTCCAGAAACACCTGCTCCCTTTTTTGCTCAGGATAACATGTAAGTCCCAACTGCATGACCACCTCTGAGTCTTGTGATTTTTTTTTTTTTTTTTTGCCTCCAAGATTATCGCTGGGGCTCGGTGCCTGCACTACGGATCCACTGCTCCCGGAGGCCAATTTTTTCCCTTTTGTTGCCCTGGTTGTTTATCGTTGCTGTTGTTATTATTTGTTGTTAGTATTATTGTTGTTCGATAAGACAGAAGGAAATCAAGAGAGAAGGGGGAGACAGAAAGGGGGAGAGAAACACACCTGCAGATCTGCTTCACCGCCCGCGAAGCAACCCCCCACGCAGGTGGGGAGCCGGGGGTTTTAACCTGGATTCTTACACTGGTCCTTCCGCTTGGCGCCTTGTGGCTTGACCCGCTGCGACACCGCCCGGCGTCCAAGTCTTGTATTTTTATGGCTCTTCTGTGCCTAGGCAATTTAATTTGTTTTTCTTCTGTCGATCTGTCTTATGTTGACTTCATTATTAGGCCAGCCAAAGAGGCTAGAGGGGAAGAAGAGAAATGTTTCTGCCTCTGCACAGAGCACATTCCTCAGCCCTGGGGACTACTCAATGCTCCTCCCTCCCAGGATGCTTCAGGCCACACAGCCTTTCCAGGCCAAGCTGCACCCAGGGCATGTCAGTAGGGGGTATAAATATCCTTTGTCCTCACCTCAGTTTCAGTCACCCTAAAGGTCGTTTCTTCCCTTGTGTTCCAGCAAGATTAACAGAAATGTCCAGGAGCTAACCAAATAGCTCACTTAGTGCGCTTCTTTGCCACCAGGTTGGAGCCCAGACCCCACTACATTGAAGGAAGCTTCAGTGCTGTGGTCTCTTTCATGCTTTCTGCCTTCTCTGTCAAAAGGAAGAAAGTTATTCAGATTGTAATTTACCGTCTCCCCCCACCCCCAGGCCTGCAGCTGCCCCCTGTTTTACAGGATAGTGCCCTGAGAACTCCCTAACAAATGTTCTGCACACCAATATTTATCTCAGAATTTGCTTCTTGTTCATTCCAATTTGTGACAAAGATTTATGTTAAGTAATATTTTTTTAAAAAGTACATTTCTTGCCCCCGGAAGTGGTGGAGTGGATAAAGTGTTAGACTTTAAAAGCATGAGGTTGGGGCCAGGGTGATAGTTCACTTGGCAGAGTGCACACATTACCATGCACAAGGACCTGGGTTCTAGCCCCTGGTCCCCACCTGCAGGGCAGAAGCTTCAAAAACAATGAAGCAGTGCTGCAAATGTCTCTCTTCCTCTCTCCCTCTCTACCCCCTCCCCCTCTCAATTTCTTTCCTATCAAATAAAACTTTAAAAATAATATTTCTTAAACTTTTTTATATTTATTTATTTTCCCTTTTTGTTGCCTTTGTTGTTTTTTACTATCATTGTAGTTATCATTGTTGTAATTGATGTCGTCATTGTTAGATAAGACAGAGAGAAATGGAGAGAGGAGGGGAAGACAGAGAGGGGGAGAGAAAGACAGACTTCTGCAGACCTGCTTCACCGATTGTGAAGCGAAGCGACTCCCCTACAGGTGGGGAACTGGGGGCTCAAACCCAGATCCTTACACCAGTTCTTGTGCTACGTGCCACGTGTGCTTAACCCACTGTGCTACCACCCAATAATATATATAGTTTTTTTTCTAAAATCATTATGTCCCTCTTGGGGAAAACTGGAAATGTACCTTTGTAACAACAAAAATACTGTAAAGTAACATTTCCTCATAAAGTGATATTGAAATTAGAAGGAAAAAAACCCCTCTATGAAGTCCCAACTTCAATCCTCAGTCTCATATCCCTCAGTTCTCCTTCTCTCTCTTTCTCATGTTGTTGTTTACACACACACACACACACACACACACACACACACACACTTATGTGTATGTATGTTTTGTTTTTCTTACCAGAGCACTGCTCAGCTCTGGCTTATAGTGGTGTGGGGGACTGAACCTGGGTCCTCAGAACCTCAGGCACGAAAGACTTTTGACATAATCATTATGTACTTTATTTGTACTTTTGGGGGGTTGGGTGGTGGCACAGTCAGCAGAGGGCACACATTATGCATGAAAACCAGGGTTCAAGCCCCCATTTGCAGCCTGCAGTGTGGGAAGAAGCTTCATAAGCACTGTAGTCACAGGCACCTCTCCTCTGTTGCTCTTCCTCTCTGTCTCTTACTGCTATACAAAAATGAGAAAGGGAAAGATGTATATATATGTTTTAAACATTTCTTATTAATTTTTTATCTTGATTTATTTTTGGATAGAGACAGTCATAAATCAAGAGAGAAGAGAAATCAGGAAGATAGAAAGACAGAGAGACACTTGCAGCCCTGCTTCACTGCTCCTGAAGCCTTCCCCCTGCAGACAGGGTCCAGCGCCTCAAACTCTGGTTCTTGTGCACTGTGACATGTGTGTTCAACCAGGTGCACCACCATGCAGCCTTGTATATTTTCTAGAGTCATCACATGACAGCACCTCAGAAGGCATCTAGTCCCTCTCAAAGCAGAAATATGTTTGGGTTTTATCCCCCCCACACAGGGCCCCCCGACCCAGGGTTATTGCTGGGGCTTGGTGCCTGCACTATGAAACCACTGCTCCTGGAGGCCATTTTTGCCTTTTTGTTGCCCTTGTTGATCATCAGTGTAGTAGTTACTATTATTGTTGTTGGATAGGACAGAGAGAAATTGAGAGAGAAGGGGAAGACAGAGGGGTAGAGACCTGCTTGACTCCTCTGCAGGTGGGGAGCCGTGTGCTGGAACCCGGATCCTTAAGGTCCTTGTGCTTTGTGCCACGTGTGTTTAACCCGATGCGCTACTGCCCGGCCCCCTAGGTTTTTGTTGTTTTTTTTGCCTCCAGGGTTATTGCTGGGGTTCAGTGCCTGCACCATGAATCCACTGCTCCTGGAGGCCATTTTTTTCCCCTTTTGTTGCCCTTGTTGTTGTAGCCTTGTTGTGGTTATTATTGTTGTTGTTGATGTCGTCTGTTGTTGGATAGGAGAGAAATGGAGAGAAGAGGGGAAGACAGAGAGGTGGAGAGAAAGATAGACACCTACAGACCTGCTTCACTGCCTGTGAAGAGACTCCCCTGCAGGTGGAGAGCTGGGGGCTTGAACTGGGATCCATATGCCAGTCCTAGCGCCTTGCGCCATGTGCGCTTAACCTGCTGCGCTACCGCTCGAACCCCCCCTTTTTTAAAACCTCAACTTGAACCCTAACTATGACAGGAACTCTTCACTTCACAGAGCAGCCCTTTTGGTAGCTGGACAGGTCGGTCTGCTAGAAAGTTCACATGGCACTCAGCTCCAGTGGGCAGAAAGGTGGAGCACAGGATTGCTTGGGCAGCAGTGCTGTGCCAGGTGGGGAGGAAAAGCAGGCGGTGCAGACTCTGTGCCATGGCCCTGGGCACAGACCAGGTTCCCAGTGAGCCCATGGGCAGGGCTCGGGCTCAGGCCCCTTTGTAGTCCTCAGGTCTTGCACTTGCTGCACACGTCTTCATTCCCCACCCCCACCCCAACTCCTAGTGAAGCACAGGCACACAGGGTACAGTCATGCTGAGACACCCTGCTTTGTAAGCAGCCTGGTCACAAAAACAAAAATAGTGAGGATAACATAATGATAATGTAAAAAACTTCCATGCCTGAGGATCTGAAACCCCAGGTTCATTCCCCAACACCACTATAAGCCAGAGATGAGCAGTGTGGTCTACCTGTGTATCTTTCTTATTCAAAAAAATGAATGTATTGAAAAGAAGAAAGGAAGGAACAAAGAAAGAAAGAAAGGAAAGAAAGTCTGTTCTCCATATGGGGCGTCTGCAGCCTCAGCCTGAGCTCCCCTGTTCTAGCCCAGGCCCCCAAACAGGGAACCAAAGAAACTGAGATTGTGTGTTGCCCCCCACACACACACACACACACATACACACATCTGTATGACAGAAAAGGCCACTGCAAACCCGCTCTGGGGCACTACTGCCGCTCTGCTCCCTGGCGCCACTAGATGGCGCTATCCATTCAGGCTGACACCTGCCAGGGCTGACGCAGCCAACTCACCCTCCCTGGTGACTGCTGGCCGCCCAGGGGTCCACACACTGCCTGGGGCCAGCCTTTGGCCTTAACTAGAGGCCACACTCACGACATTGGAGATATCGTCCCTCCCGTCTGGAGCTCCACATGTTCACGCAACAAGCAGTTACTGAGTTCATGCCACATGCACGGGCTCCAGGTGCAGGAGACCAGGCAGCCCCACTAACGGTAGATTGAAATAAATGTCAGCTGACACTCTCATCCAGTGTCCCAAAAACATTAGGATAGGATGAAGGATAGTGTGAAGAGAGATGCTGGACACCCTCCCACCCCCAAGCACCCTGCCCTGAGAAACCCCCAGAAACGAGGGGGAAAGTAAGAGAAAGTGACTGTGCCCTGCACTTGGGAGGGCTCAGAGCCACCTAGAGTAAGACTAGCACTGGTGGTGGGGAGACAGAGGGGTGTGAGGCAGATCACTGCCTCCTCCTGCTGGGTGGACAGTGGGGTGAGGAAGCACAGGACTGTTGGCTTGTTCAGGCTAGGAGACCCACAGGCTAATGTGTGCAGGTGAGGACAGGAGTAGGGGTAGCATAGTGGTTAAGCAAAATACTCTCACGTCTGAGGTTCTGCAGTCCCAGGTTCAATCCCCAGCACCACCATAAGCACGAAGCATGAGATGAGCAGTGCTCTAGTTATTTAAAAAGAAAGAAAGAAAGAAAGAGAGGAAGGAAGATGAGATGTACAAATATGTGTGAGTGAAATTCAGGTGGTGGGACAATGGATAAAACACTAGACTAAAAAGCTTGAGGTCCCAAGTTTGATCCCTGGTATCACAAGTACCAGAGTGATTCTCTGGTTATCTCTCTCTCTCTCTCTCCCTCTCTCTCTCTCTGTGTGTGTGTGTGTGTGTGTGTGTGTGTGTGTGTGTGTAAGAAATCTTTATTTTAGTTGCTGGCTTGGTTTAGAGAAAGGGTTGCACTGGCTGCAAACAGCAGCTTCTTCGGTAGGTCTGCCATCAGTTGCCTGTACAGGTTGCCTTAAGGGGCCTTAGAGACAGCTCTTTCCATTGAATATTCATTTCATACCTGAACACCTGCTGTCCCCAGTGCTGGACTCCAAATAGGTACACTGGTGTCTTTAGAAAGTTCCAGCGCATAGAGACCAGGGTCCACATTGGCCAGATCATCCTGTCCATCCTCATCAAGCTGCAGAACAATCAGCATGTGACTGAGGCCCTGTGCAGGGCCAGGCCTCCATGTTGCCAAGAAGTGGGCCTTCACTGTTAGAAACAAATTTACCAAGTATTTATTCCATAATGATGGCTTGAAACTGCCTTATTCTCCATGGATTGCATACACAGATTCACAATCTTATCACAATCTTATCTGGCTAAGAGAAGAGAGAGTGGCGTGTCAGAGAACTCTTTCTTGTCTATGTTAGGGCCCTGGTTTGGGTCAGGTGCTATTCTGAAGATGTGACCTTCCTTACATAGTTGTATGGGACTTCTTAGCAGGCTAAGATAAGCAGCTGAATTATATCTACAGACTGTCAGTAGGTACTCAGTCAAGAACTCTCTTCCTGAAAGGCCTTCAGGGTGGGAGGTGTAAGACACTAAAATAACAATTCTATTCTGAATATATATATATATATATATATATATATATATATATATATATCCTTTTTAATGAAAATAAAAAAGCAATTTTTACTTCTTACATTCACCAAGTTTCACACAGATTAATTTGAAGACATGCAGCTGAAAAGATGGTGTGGGGGTTAGTACAATGTATAAGGTTTTTGCCTCTCATGCTCAAGTTCCAAGTTTGATGCCTAGAATTGCATACACTAGATTGATGTTCTAGTTCTCTCTCTCTCTCTCTCCTCTTTCCTTTCTCATAAATAAATACATCTTTTTTAAAAAGGGGGGGAGGATACAGAGAAGCAGACAGAAGTCCTTTAGATACAGCCGAAGTCTCCTGAAGTCCCCACAGTAGAACACATCATCCCCTGTGTTCTGAAAGCTAATTATTCTCCCCCCCCCAATCCACAGCACCCATTCCTCTCTGGGTTGTTCCTCTGCAGCATCTACACTGGACCTCCAGGTAATCTACACACAAGTTTCTCCAAGTTCAGGGAGAAAACTCATCAGTCCAGGTACATGCCTTGTCATGTGTGCAGCCTAGATTTGAGTCCTAGGACCATAGGAGTGTCATAGCAACAGGGAAAGTTCTCTCTCTCCCTCTCCTCCCTCTCTCCAATCTGAAGGAAAAACTGACGGGGGTTATGAAACAGACTGTAGCCAAGGCCTTGTTTGTTTGGTTTTTTCTAGATTTTTGTTACTGAAGCACTGCTTAGTTCAGACTTATTGTGCCAAGGATTGACTCTCACAGGCCTTGGTTTTATTTATTTATTTATTTTAATAGAGACAAAAAATTATATCATCAAAAGAACTCCAAAGTACATCTGTTATTCTTGTAAAAGGCAGTAGCCTTGAAATTCCCTTTTTATGCAGTTGTTTGTTAAATGCTTTTAGTATGTCTTGCTGAGTGAAGTAGAAAAATTCCTTGCCCCTTCCCCCTTGAATAAGCAGGACCTAATCAGTGAAGGCCACCCATTGTTCGAAGGACCCTGCCTGGGGACAAGCCTTATCAGGACCTTTGCACAGACTTTGTGGTGTGCTGTCTACCGGATGGGTGGTCATAGCCGATGGCAGGAGGATGTGGCGACTCTGCCTGGCTGAATTCTATTGGTTGTGTGATCTTACTATATTTGAAAATAGCCCGCGCTTTGCTTTGTATGGACCCCGCTTTTTGCTAAGTTTGAAATGATTAGATTTTGTGTTTGCTATAGCCTGTTATTAGATGTAGGTTGTTAAGGTGATGTGCTTCCCCTCCCTGAGTGTAGTCTGAATTCCTATAAATTGTGTGGCTTGAGCCCTGTTCGGGGTCGAGCTTGGTAGACTAACACCAGTCACCATCTCGGCCCGGATTGCAATTCGTCAATAAACATCTTTGCTTCCTTACAGTGGATGGTGGTTTGATTTATGCTCGCTAACAATTCTGACCATTAATGTAATATCTGCATCAATCTCTTCATTCAGAAAAGTAAAAAAAAGTAAAAAGTAAAAAAATAAAATAAAAATAAAAAGAGCGTATAATGATGGCTTAAATCTGGACCATGGATTTGAACCTGGGTCCTTGTGCACTATGATGTGTGCACTTAACCAGGTGTGCCGCCACTTGGCCTTTAAGACATCAATGTTTTGATAAATTCCTTACCCAGTGAAGAGTGACACTTACCAAGAGTGACAATAAAAGACTAGTTAAAAACAAAGCCAAAAGCTAAAAAGTTAGCCTATGTTATAGTGCTTCCCACTGCCGTAACTGTTGACAGATAAGATAAGGCTTACATCTAACACTGATGCAGAATCCCTAATGAGCACTGAAACAGTTCTTTCCTCGGCTGCATGTGGACTCTGGGCACTACGAGTCTGCAAGGGTCTGGTGATGGGCATTGCTCCATGTCTTCAGCTGCGACTGTGCAATGTGAGCAAGTGCACTCTGTATCTTTTCCAGAAGCACATCCCTGCGATAAACGATGTCCCCCAGGCATGTAGCAGCCTCATGGCTTTCTTCATCCAGTTTATATAAGCTGGCTGCCTATAAAGCAGCTGTAGATTCTTCACTGGGTAAGGAATTTATCAAAACATTGATGTCTTAGAGGCCAAGTGGCGGCACACCTGGTTAAGTGCACACATCACAGTGCACAAGGACCCAGGTTCAAATCCATGGTCCCCACCTACGGGGGGAAAGCTTCATGAGTGGTGACGTAGGGCTGCAGGTGTCTCTTTCCTACTCTATCTCCTCCTCTCCTTTCAATTTCTGTCTCAATCCAATAATAAATATTTTTAAAAGGTGTATTAAAAAAAAACATCGATGTCTTTTGCTGTTCCTGCAGTCAGTGCTGCAAAAAGCTGGGCATATTCTTCTGTCAGGTTGGCTGACTGGTCTTTGTTAATTGATGTCTGGATGTTGCTGAAAGAGGCAGAAGGCTAGCACTGCTGCAACACTCCAATGGCATTACAAAACTGATCTGCAAGCGAGTTAACAGCGTCCAGTTTTATTTATTTTTAACTTTTGTTTTTATTTTTGTTGTTCATTTACCAAGCTCTTGTTTATGGTGGTGCTGGAGATTGAACCTGAGACCTCACAGCCTCAGGCAGGAGAGTCTTTTTGCAGAACCACTCACTATACTATTTCCCTCACCCAGGATCTGGGTGAGAAAAATGAGAAAGGGGAGAAGGAAGAGAAGGAAAAGAAGGAAGAAGAAGAAGAAGAAGAAGAAGAAGAAGAAGAAGAAGAAGAAGAAGAAGAAGAAGAAGAAGAAGAAGAAGAAGAAGAAGAAGAAGAAGAAGAAGAAATAAGAGAACAGAAAAAAGAAAGAAGATTTCTGGGCTGGGGCAAAGCATAATGGTTATGCAAAAGACTTTCATGTCTGAGTCTCTGAAGTCCTGGATTCAATCCTCAGCACCACTATAAACCAGAGCTGAACAGTTATCTGGTCTCTATTTTTATCTCTATCTCTCTCATTATAATAAATAAATAAAATATTAAAAAAGAAAGAAAGAAAAAAACGATTTCTCCAGGTTCAGAAAAGAACCCTTCTGGCCAGAAGAGTTGGGGAAGTATGAGTCAGAACTCTATTTAGATGTTGCCATCTGTCTACACTGGTTGAGCTACAGATCCACATCCATATCTCAGTCTGCTTGAGATCAGGGGAGGGGCAAATGGTCTCCTGGGGAGCCCCTAGCCCTGGGGCTGGCTTGGCTAGCTGGATAAAGGATATTAAATATTCAGCAAGTGCTCAGCACAGACAGATGTAAGAACCCATGGCAAGGACTGAGCCCAGGGTGGGGCAGAAGGTCAGGCCTTTTGCTGAATTAGGACCCAAGCAGACTGCAATGCCAGGAGGGAGCCCTGGCCAAGGCGGCTATCTACATGCAGCTGAACCTCCTCAGCTTCCCAGATGCCTGGGTCCCAACAACAGAGAGGGTGGCAAGGAAGTTAAGATGTACAGGCCTATACTCTGAGGTCCAGGCCTACTTAAAGGCTTACTATTTGGGAAGGCATGGGGGGGGGAGGGGGTTAAATTATTCAGAAAGCAAGTAGAGAAGTGGCTGTTGCTGATGCCTGGCGAACTAGGAGCAACATCCTTGGGAGCCAAGCCAGCGAGCACAAGCCAGCCTGCAGTGCAACCTAATAGGCTTCTTGGATCTCCCTCTCCCTCTCTCTGCCTCTATCGAAAACAAGGGGGTGGGTGGGCAGTGGAAATAGTTTCATTAGTAGTACAACAACCTGAAACTCTGAGTTTCCAGGTTCAATTCCCAGCACAAAGACAGAACTGATCAGTGCTCTGGTTTAAAAAACAAAGCAAAATAAATAAACAAAAACCAGGAGGTGGGGCAACGGCTAGAATGCTGGATCTAAACGCATGGGCTCCCAAATTCAATCCCCATGAGCCATAGTGATGATATATATAGCTTTCATCTTTTTATTTTTCTAACACATTCTAAGAGAGCCAGTAATTTGCAAGTGCTACTACAATCCCATCCCGACCTCCCTAGGAAGATAACCTCACCAATATGACTCAGAACCTCACCTCTCCAGAGCGCTACTCTACTAGGGAAAGATAGAAACAGGCTGGGAGTATGGGTCAACTGGTCAATATCCATGCCCAGTGGAGAAGAAGTTAATTATGCCAGAACTTTTTTCTGCTGCACCCAAAAAAGAATTTTAGTACATACTTCCAGAGGGTGGAAATATTAGTGGAAGATGAACAGAGGGCTCTGAACCCCAATTTCACCAGGACCCAAGACATTTGTCACCAGGAGTCTTTGTTTTTACATCATCACTGAAAGGGAGGAGAATCTGGAAAACACCAGAGGAAGTCAGGTACTATTTCTCTTATCTGAGAGGGAAGAAGAAAAAGAAAGAGCACTCAGAAGTAGTAACAAATGTAAGTGTGACTTAGAGAAGAGGTGAAGGCAGGGCTGAAGTAGATAAAAATAGGGAGAAAATATAGATAGATAGATAGATAGATAGATAGATAGATAGATAGATAGGGATAGATAGTCAGTGTGGCAATTTCTTCTAGAGGAGGATGGGGGCACAAAACTTGGGTGGTAGAGATAGTGTGGAATTATACACCAGTTATCTTATAATTTTGTAACTCACTATTAAAAATAAAAATAAATAGGAGTCGGGCGGCAGTGCAGTGGGTTAAGCACAGGTGGCACAAAGCGCAAAGACTGGCAGAAGGATCCTGGTTTGAGCCCCCAGCTCCCCACCTTCATGGGAGTCACCTCACAGGCAGTGAAGCAGGTCTGCAGGTGTCTTTCTCTCCTTCTCTGTCTTGCCCTCCTCTCCCCCTTTCTCTCTGTCCTATCCAACAACGACATCAATGACAACAATAACTACAACAATAAAACAACAAGGACAACAAAAGGGAATAAATAAATATTTAAAAATATTTTTATAAATAAATAAATAAAAATAATTTTAAAAGAAAAGAAAAGAAATCCAGACTCAGTTTATGGCTGTCGAGATAGTGCACCTGGACAGTGCATTGGTTTTCGTCATGTGCATGATCTAGGTTTGATCCTCACTGAGGGAAGCTATAGCTTCATTGTATGCCTGCCCTTCCGTCTCTGTTTCTCTTTCCATTTTTTAACTTTATTTATTTAATTCTATAGGACAGAGAGAAATTGAGAGGGAAGGTAGATAGAGGAGAGAGAGAGAGAGAGAGAGAGAGAGAGAGAGGTACACCACAGCACTATTTCACCACTTGTGAAGCTTTCCCCTGCAGGTGGGGACCAGGGGCTTGAACATGGGTCCTGACTCACTGTAGTGTGTGTGCTTAATCAGGTGCGCCACCACCTGGCTCCCTGTCTTTCTTTTTCTATCTGAAAAAAAAAAAAAGCTGACTTGGAGCTCTGGTGGCAAAACAAGAACAAAAACTCAGTTTGTTTCAGTTTTCAGGTGGCAATAATGTGGGAAAGGCCTCTTCTCATGCCCCCCTTCCCCACCTCTTGCCTTTCCACTTCCCTCAGTTCAATCCAGGAGCAGGAAGGAAGCCTCCCCACCCACAACCCAAAATTCTATATGTTTTGATAGCCTAGAGACTCATTTAAAAGAAAACCCAGGTGAAGAAGGTAAATCTATTATTTTTCACAGCTAAGTAATATTCCATTGTCACCTCATCTTGAATGAAACTTGTAGGAATCATGTTAAACGAAATAAGTCAGAAAGAGAAAGATGAATATGGGATGATCTCATTCATAGAAGTTGAGAGATAAGAACAGAAAAGGGAAACACAAAGTAGAACTTGGGCTGGGTTTGGTGTATTGCACCAATATAAAGGACTGGGGTTGGGGGGTGAGGTACATTGGTGGAGGAAGACCTAGGTGGGGGGGTTAGAGTGTTTTATGGAAAACTGAAAAATATTGTACATGTACCAACAACTGTATTTACTGTTGACTGTAAGTCAAAAATCCCCCATAGAAATTAAAATATATAAAGAAAAACAAATTGGCAAGCCAAAATAAACAAAAAATAAAAGAGAACGTAGTTTTTTGGTTCCTATTCTTGCCTAGACACAGAAACAGTAGCCTCATCAGTATTTAAGGAAACCAGGACCAACCTAGTTATCAAAGGTACTTGTGTTAATAAGGATCTTTCAGTTCATGCAGGGAGCTAACACACTCAGAACAAAAAGGGAAGTAAAGCCTTTCTCTTGAAATGTCTGAGCGCCTCGCAGAGCTCAGCCTGACAAAGTCGCTGTGAGTAATTATGGGCTGTTGCCTCAGTACAGAGCCTCAATGAGGAACAAGTAGTGAGGGGGTGCACAAGCTGCCTTGCCAGGCAGAGAAGTGGAAGTCGTCATACAAGGGCAACTTCCTTTTTCCTTCCTTCTTTCCTTTCTTTCCTCCTTCCTTCCTTCCTTCCTTCTTTCCTTCTTTCCTTTCTTTCCTCCTTCCTTCCTTTCTTCTATCCTCCTTCCTTCCTTCCTTCCTTCTTTCCTTCCTTTCTTTCCTTCTTTCTTTCTTCCTTTCTTTCTTTCTCTTTTAAAGAATTTATTTATTTATTCATGCGAAAGCTAGGAGGAGAGGAAAGAACTAGACATCACTCTTGTGCTGCCAGGGATCAAACTCAGAACTTTATGGTTGAGAATCCAATGCTTTATCCACTGCACCATCTCCCCAACCACCAAGGGCAACTTTCCATCTTTAATTCTCTTCCTTCCTGCTCCTTTGCATGAGTCCCTACCCCACTGCTCTATTTTATAGTTCTGGTTTCACCCCCAATAGGTTTCTTATCCTGTTTCCTTTTGCTAAGGGAGAAGTTATTTGTTTGCTGGGATTCTGCAGCTGACTGCCTGGAAGTACTCAGTTCTCGTTCCCTTACAGAGCTTTCCCCTTCTCTCATCCAACTCACCCTGGATGCTCAGACTTGGGGGAAGAAGCACAGAGGGTGAATGTGGTCAGGTTGGACTAGCCCATGGGAGGGGAAGTGGTGAGGGGGAAAGAGATTTAGAAGAGCTTCAGTTTGAGCCTCTGGAAGGCTGGTAGCCACACTCCTTGAGGTGGAGGGACAAAAGGAGAAGTGTGTATGGAAGAGTGGGGATTTAGAATGATGCAAGGTCAAGTTAAAGTGAAGATGGCTATTAGGAGAGGGAGACAGTAGAATGGTTTTGCGAATAGGCTCTCATGCCTGAGGCTCTGAGGTCCTAGGTTCAATCCCTCACCCCACCATAAGCTAGAGCTCTGGTTAAAAAAATTATTAATAAGAAAGGAGGAGAGAGAGAGATAGAGAAAAAGAACCAGACATCACTCTGGTACATGTGCTGCCAGATATGGAACTCAGGACCTCATGCTTGAGAGTCCAATATTTTATCCACTGAGCTACCTCCTGGACTACATAAATAATTTTTTTAAAAGGAAGAAGATAATAACTCTCTTAGCCCCAGTTGTCTAAGATTTCAGACACAGAGTACAGGGAAGGGTCAGGACTAGAAATAGAGACTTGAGGGGCATTGTTGTTCATTATGCCAGGTCTGCTGCATTGCTTGATGTTGTGGTCTATTTACATAATCACTTATGTAAATCACTTATGTTTTGCCTGAGACCCGCCCTGCCTGCAGGGGATTGGTTTAATCCCTACTGGTTAGATGGAAGCTTTCTATGTTCTGTTCGCGCGCCTAGTCATTTCCTTTCCCCTGGCCACTTCCGATGAAGAGATACATAAAAGGTGATGTATCTGATTAATAAATGAGGGCATATTGCATTCCTGCTAAGTCTCAAGTTCCTGGTCTCCTCTCTCTCCAGTGACGCTAACCTGACGGGGCATCAGGCTAGATGGCCAATAGATACACAAACTGACTGAAATGACTTACAGACAGTGTTTAATAGTGAAGCGATAAGCATGCAGGAATGGCTCCTGGTCTTGAGCATCCAGAGTTTGTAAGCTGGGCAGGGGTGAACCAACAGCAATTTGGAAGCTACAGCTCTCGGAATGAGCTGCTTCTGCTGATGACAAGAAGCAAGTGGCATGATGCTGACAGGAAACGGGAAACAGGGAAACCCAGAGGAGGCTTCACCCTTTGTTCCAGGCTTCCAGTCTGCCTCTAGCTACCTCTCTTGGTAGAACTAAAAAGATGGCTAAATAGCTGACCAGAGATGTAGTTTTCAAATTTCTCACCCCAGTATCACTAAGCAGACTGCAAGATGTATGTCTGAAGCTGGAGGTGATATGAAAATGCCTGCTGGCTGCCTAAGGTGGCTGAGCACGGCTTTCTCCTGTGCTTACTTGTGGCCTCGGGGGGCTAAAAGGTAGTAAAGCAAAGATTTTAGGAGATACAGGCATTGACTGGGAGAGATGCCATCTGAGAGAAAGTACATCAGTCTGTTATCACTGAGGTCAAAATGGAACTGCTGGAAACTGGCAGTATAAGAAACCCAGAGGAGAAAAGGTCTAAGCTAAGGGAAGATGGACAGTGAGGCAGTCAGCATTCCCAGGGAAGAGAATATAATTAGGCTTTCAGCTGACCAGGAGGAGGCGCTGTAGATAAGGCCTTAGACTCAGTTTCACCCCTGGCAATAAATATATCAGTAATGCTCTGTTTTTTGTTTGATTGTTTTTTTGTTTGCTTTGTCTTTATCTCTACCTCCATCTCCCTAACTCATAAAAAAAAATCTTTGAGAAATACATATTTAGGGGCCAAGCAGTAGCACAGCGGGTTAAGCGTATATGGTGCAAGGACCAGCATAAGGATCCTGGTTGGAGCCCCCAGCTCCCCACCTGCAGGAGAGTCGCTTCACAGGCAGTGAAGCAGGTCTGCAGGTGTCTATCTTTCTCTTCTCCTCTCTGTCTTCCCTTCCTCTCTCCATTTCTCTCTGTCCTATCCAACAACAATGAAAGCAATAGCAACAATAGTAACAGCAACAATAGTAATAACAACAATAAGCAGCAAGGGCAACAAAAGAAAAAATGGCCTCCAGGAGCAGAGGATTTGTAGTGCAGGCACTGAGCTCCAGCAATAACCCTGGAGGAAATATATATATATATATATATATATATATATATATATATATATATGCAATACAAGAGGTGGCACAGTGAATAAAGCTTTGGATTCTTGAGCATGAAGTCCCAAGTTCAGTATCTGGAATCACATGTGCCAGAGTGATGTTCTGGTTCTCTCTCTCTCAATCTCTCTCCTCCCCATTCCTACTAATTAATAAATATATAAGTTTAAATATGTATATGTATATGTATATGTATATGTATATGTATATGTATATGTATATGTATATGTATATGTATATGTATATGTATATGTATATGTATATGTATATGTATATTTCTCTTCTGGGATGCAGAGAGTAAAGCTTAAATGCCTGGTTATATCTCTGAAGCCTCTTCTCTCCACATCTATCTCTGTTAAGAACCAGAAAGAAGCACAGAAGACTTGTTATTGATAGAACCAACCCTTTCTTTCTTCTTTTCTTTTCCTTCCTTTTTTAATGTTTATTTTTTGACATAGAGAGATTGAGAGAAAATAGGAGATAGAAAGGGTGATTAAAAAAAGAGACTCCTGTAGTACTGCTTCACTGCTCATGAAGCTTCCCCTTCCAGGTGGAGACTGGGGACTTAAACCTGAGTTCTTATGTATGATAACATGTGCACTCTACCAGGTGCACCACAGTCCAGCTATCTCTGCCCTTCCTTTTTTTAAGATTTTATTTATTAATTAATAAGAAAGAAAAAAGGAGAGAGAAAGAACCAGACATCACTCTGGTACATGTGCATCAGAGATCAAACTTGGGACCTCAAGCTTGAGAGTCCAATACTTTATCCACTGCACCACCTCCCAGACCACTCCCTGCCCTTTCTAATTATTTTGGATTGTGTTCTTTATGAACCCTACTAGGGCATGGTGATGATGGAGCCTAGGCAATTTGGTTGTTATCTGGAGGGTTGCTCCCTGCCAACCTTTAACTTAATGCCCTTAACAAAAGGCATGAGAAACATTGCTGCTCCACCCGGCTCCCCACCTGCAGGGGAGTTGCTTCACAGGCGGTGAAGCAGGTCTGCAGGTGTCTATCTTTCTCTCCTCCTCTCTGTCTTCCCCTCCTCTCTCCATTTCTCTCTGTCCTATCCAACAATGACAACAACAATAATAACTACAACAATAAAACAACAAGGGCAACAAAAAGGGAATAAATAAATAAAATAAATATTTTAAAAATGAATAAAATTTAAAAAAAACATTGCTGCTCCAAAGGGTCTTGCTTCTGTCTTCTGACCTTTCAGATTCTTCCATCATCACCTGTCAGTCAGAAGCACAGCTCCTGAGTAAACATGATTTATAGACCTATCAGTCATGTCAATATTGAAAAGCTATCTGCATTTAACATTCTCAGATTTACAGTAACCCAGCATTTCTTGAAGAGACTCTAAGGCTTGGTAATTTGAGTTCCTATTATCAGTATGTAAGGTCACCAAGATCACTCCTCCCCCACCTTATCACCCACACACACTATCAATACAATCTCGAGAGACTGGAAGCATTTTAAACACTGCAATCAAAGACTGAGGAAGATACTCACTATGCTCCAGTCTGGCTTTCCATAATCAGAGAAGCCTCAAGACATTAACTTAGTTGATGACAGGTTAAGGACAGGAGTCCTGGACTCCAAGCTAGGGTTCTGGTCATTCCTCCATTGCATCTTTCTATAGTTCACAGCCTTTTGCACAGGGCAGCCAGTCAGTGATTTCTCCTTCCTTCCTTCCTTCCTTCCTTCCTTCCTTCCTTCCTTCCTTCCTCCCTTCTTTCCTTCCTTCCTTCCTTCCTCCCTTCCTTCCTTCCTTCCTTCCTCCCTTCTTTCCTTCCTTCCTTCCTTCCTTCCTCTCTTCCTTTCTTCCTCCCTTCCCTCCCTCTTTTACTCCCTCCTTCCCTCCCTCCCTCCTTCCTTCCTTCTTTCCTTCCTTCCTTCTTTTATTCTCTTTTCCTCCTCTTTGTCCTCCTCCTCCTCTTCTTATTTTTGATAGAAACACGGAGGCAGAGAGAATGAAAGAGACTACGGCACCAAAGCCTGAGATTTCTAAACAGACATGATGGGCCTAGACCTTGAATAAATCTCTCTCTCCATTGTTACTCAGTCATCATAAGCAAAACAACAACACAAACCACAATAGGAGCTCAAAAGACCTGAATGTGAGAGACCCAGGTTCCATTCCAAGACCACTACAGCCAGAAATGAGAAATGCTCCTGTTTAAAATAAAGTGTAATCTAGGTCTGCAGATGTCTATCATTTCGATCAGGAACAACACAATAGACCTCTTTGTGTGCCCCCATAGGACCTTGCCCTCAACTTGAATCAACAATGGTAGAGAATGTTCCATCCTCTGAAGGGAGGATGGACAGCATACTCTATGCTCCACCTGAGGAAGATGGGTCAATATTGGGGCAGTATGGAATGTTCCTACTCATGACCACAGAATGTGAGCTCAGATCTACAGGGATGCAGAGGTCACATAGGCTCCTAAGCTGAATATGGGCCCCAGATCAGATCAAATCAATGGGGACAACAGTCAACAATATGTATACCCCTTTCCGATATTAGGGAGCTACTCTCTTCCCTGATCCAGCTTTCTGGTCCTTTTTTCAGCCATGACATCATCTCCCCAGACAGTAACTTGGATCCACCTGCATATCAGATTTCAGGCTAAGGGGAAAAAAACCTAGTATAGCCATAGGCCCTTTGGAATATAACTGAAATATGCCTGCTAGCTATCTACAAAATGAGGACCCCCCCACCAACACTTCATCTGCACTATTTCAGCCTTTAGCCTTTTGGTCAACAATTTGTTTGGCTTTGTATGTTAACTCTCTTTTCAACCACCAGGTTCCAGATGCTAGCAGGACTTCCCTGAAAAGACAACTCCACCAATGTGTCCTGGAGCTCCACTTCTCCAGAGACCCACCCTACTAGGGAAAGAGAGAGACAGGCTGGGAGTATGGATCGACCTGTCAATGCCCATGTTCAGTGAGGAAGCAATTACAGAAGCCAGACCTTCCACCTTCTGCATCCCACAATGACTTTGGGTCCCTGCTCCCAGAGGGTTAAAGAATAGGAAAGCTATCAGGGGAGGGGAGGGGATACAGAGTTCTAGTGGTGGGAATTGTGTGGAGTTGTACCCCTCTTATCCTATGGTTTATTCAGTGTTTCTCCCCACCTTCAGGGGAGTAACTTCACAATTGGTGAGGCAGGTCTGCAGGTATCTATCTTTCTCTCCCCCCTCTGTCTTCCCCTCCTTTCTTCATTTCTCTCTGTCCTATACAAAAACAATGACATCAATAACAATAATAACTACAACAACAAAAAAAACAACAACAAGGGCAACAAAAGAAAATAAATTAAAAAATGCTTTGAAAAAAATTTTTTTAAATCTAAGCTTACCAGTGATTTGGACAAAAGCCTCAGTGACTATGTAAACTAAAATGCATTAATAGCTCTGAATATTTCATGCCAGGTGCATTAGAACTACCAGCATTATTTATTGAAGCCTGATCACCCATCATGGGTATTAATACCTTTTACTTCAGTGTCAGCCAATAGGAAATTAGCTTTAAGGAAGCTTTTGGTCTCCTTGGTACTTTGAAATCTATCTTGCATGGATGGAAGGTAGGGCCTAGTGGTGATATCCACCTTCACTCTCGCTTCTGTCAAAACCTCTGGAAGACTAGACTAGACTCCTCAGGAGGCCCTTTAAATCACCATTTGAGTGGGCATCTCACCACCCTCTCCCAGACACCAGCAGACCAAGCTGACTCACAGCTTTCTCCAGCAGATATTAATTCTCCTGTGTTTGAAATGGAGCCTGATGTCTAGCTCTTCTGGTTTTGTACAGAAGATACCAAAGGAGTAAGTGGTAGTAACTGATCAGAGGGGAACTTGGTTGACATGAAAATCTTGCAGCAATGAGCAGCTCTGTTCTCTCTTGCAGGACTGCTGTTTCCATCATCTTGAGTCTCTGACACTGCTCCCTTTGGCCTGGGCTCTAAAACTCATTCATCATTCAGGATATATCATTACCATTGTAGCCCTTTTAAGTCATAAGAAATGTAATACAGGGGCTGGGGGTGGCACACTAGGTATAGCACACATGTCATCATGTGCAAAGCTAGGGTTCAAGCCCCTGGTTCCCACCTGCAGGGGGGATAAGCAATAGTACAGTGTTGTAGGTGTCTTTCCTCCTCCTCCTCCTCCTCCTTCTTCTCCTCTCTCTCTCTCTCTCTCTCTCTCTCTCTCACTCTCTCTCTAACTTTCTATCAAAATAAATGGCCACAGGGAACAATGGAGTTGTGCAGGCATTGTGTCCCAGTGATAACCCTTGTAGAAAAAAGGAAAAGAAATGTAATACAGAGTGCTAAGCACTTACAAAATAGAAGAGTGTTCACTTTTTTATTTATTATTATTATTATTTTATTTATTGAATAGAGATGGACAGAAATTGAAAGGGGGGCTAGAAAGGGAGAGACACAGAGGCACCTGCATCCCTGCTTCATCACTTGTGAAGCTTCTCTACGCAGGTAGGGATTGGGGGCTTGAACCCGGGTCCTTTCGAATTGTAACATGTGCACTCAAACAGGTAAGCCACCATTCAGCCCTGCATGTTCTCTTTATTTTAGTTTTTTAATTATCTTTATTTATTTATTGGATACAGACAGTCAGAAATAGAGAGGGAAGGGAGTGATAGGGAGAGAAACAGAGGGACAGCTGCAGCACTGCTTCACCACTAGCAAAGCTTTCCCCCGCAGGTGGGGAGTAAGGGTTTGAACTGGGGTCCTTGTGCCTTGTGCCAATATTATAATGTGTGCAGTAAACCAGATGTGCCACCACCAAGGCCCAGAAGAGTGTTCTCTAGGCAAAGCCTCCAGAAGTAACTCATAGACCTTCACCCAAATGACCCATTAAAACTATCAATTCAAGTTATCTCTTCTTTATTTTATAGTCATGCAGATGTTAATTTATTATTAAATAAAGAAAATATTGTAGCCCAAGAGGCGATGCAGTGGGAAAAGTGTTGTACTCTCAAATATAAGGTCCTGAATTAAATCCAGAGCATAACATGTGCCAGAGTGATATGTTGATTTCTTCTCTCTCTCTTTCCCTCTCTCTCATTAATAAAGAAATCTTTAAAATTATATTTAAAAGAAAATATTGAAACCAAATCAATGTAAAACATATTGGAAAAAAAGAAAAAAAATTTTAGTTGTATAAAAAAAATGTTGGGCAGAGGGTAGATAGCATAATGGTTATGCAAACAGACTCTCATGCCTGAGGCTCCAAAGTCCCAGGTTCAGTCCCCTGTACCACCATAAGCCAGAGCTGAACAGTGCTCTGGTTAAAAAAAAAGTCATAAGTTTATGGCCCTTCAAGTCTACTGGGAAAAAATTAGAAATAATTTTCCCAGACTTCCAGAGGTGGGGCTATGGAGCAAACTGTGTTTCTCTCCTCTTCCGGGTCAACTAGAAATAACAAAGGAGATCACCTGGGACCTCAACAATACAGGACTAGAACAACTTTGGGAACCCACCAAGTCATCAGTGAGTGCAAACACATGTGGCTCACAGACAGAGAGTAGCCTAAGGAGAGATTCATGGGGCTAAAGCCCATTTCTATTCCCCAGTGGCTGATAACAGTCCAGCAGTTTACCGGTTGAGACACCACCTCCAGTCTGTTTTAACAACAAAAATACTGCTGAAGATAGTAAAACTCACCAAATACACTGCTACTGCCCTCAGAGGTTGGAGCAGTAGGGGGCAGGCTCTGTTCTGACATCAGGGGAGCAAGAACTGACCAGGAAACTCAGGAGGAGATCTACACCTTGGTGGCCTAGCAGTGGGGCTGTATACTGGGAGCCTTTCCACATTATTCTCCTGATGAGAGGATGGTGAATAATTGCCACAGAACCCATGGACTATAAAAAGGACTTGTTTAGAATCCTACAGAGCCCAGCAGTGCTGCCTAGCTTGACAGAGAAGCTGAATTGAGCCCAGAGATTTGGGTCCTTGGGATGTGGAAGTCTCTTTGTATAACCACTGGATTATCTCTGCCCCACCTTGATTTATTTCTTGGTCAGGAGTCAGTAATTAAGCTAAGAAGCCTACAGATAGTTTAAAAGCCCTCAGGCTTCCATAGCCTACAGGGAAGAAAAAGAACAAAAGCTTTAACAGCCACTGTGCTCGAACTCAGGAATTGAAATAATATTGAAACAACTGTTAATTTCCACAACTATGAGCTCTTACTTAGACACAAGCCAATCCAGACAAGAGTTATCAGTAATTTGAAAAGTACTGAGAGAGGGAACTCATAACAGACTACACTATATAACATATTATATAACATACTATATAGAATGGTTAAACCAGGAAGAAATGTTGGAGAAATGAAGCAGGACAAAAATCCAGCTAAAAGCCCCAAAGGATGAAGCACAGAATAATGAGGTCAGTATCCAAATGCTAGTTAAGGAAATAGTCACAGGAGTGAATAAAGAGTTTGAAAGAATTGTCATCAGAAATACAGAAACAACAAATGAGACTCTGGAAGAAAACACTAATTATCTCAAGGTTATTAGAGAGCTGAAAGCTGAAATAGCTGAGCTAAGAATACAACTAGATGAACAAGCTACAACAGTATCAGGACAGGGTAACAAAATAGGTGAACTACAGAAAACAGTAAAGGGGAGAGGGAATAGAATAAATGAACCTGAAGACAGAATTAGCAAGATAGAGGATGGATTAGAGACAACTGAAAAGAAGTAAGAGATCTCAAGAAGAGATGAAGAGATACTGAAAACAACAATGCAGACATCTGGAATAACTTCAAAAGAATATATGCATTATTAGCTTACCAGAGGAAGAAGGAGAGGGAAGGCAAGAAAGCATTCTATAGGACATAGTAGCTGAGAATTTCTCTAGTCTAGACAACATAAAAGACATAAAGATGCAAGAATCCCAGAGAGTCCCAAACAGAATTCACCTGGACTTAAAGACGCCAAGACACATCATAGTTAGAATGAAAACAAATAAGGATAAAGAAAGGATCCTGAAGGTTGCAAGAGAAAAACAAAGAGTTACCTATTGAGGAAAACCCATAAGATTAGCAGCAGACTTCTCCACACAAACACTACAGGCCAGAAGAGAATGGCAAGATAGCTATTGAGTACTCAATGAGAAAGTCTTTCAACCAAGACTACTGTATCCTACTAGACTGTCATTCAAATTAGATGGAGGCATGAAAAGCTTCTCAGGCAAGCAACAGCTGAAAGAATCAACTATCACCAAGCCTGCCCTGAGAGAAGGTCTGAAAGATATCCTATAAACAGTCAGACTACCATAAAAATGCCATAAAACAGAACACTCTAAATATCTACAACAGTGGCATTAAAATAACTTCAATATGGGAGTCAGGGTGTAGGGCAGAGGGTTAAGCACAGGTAACACAAAACGCAAGGACTGGCCTAAGGATCCTGGTTCAAGCCCCCAGCTCCCCACCTGCAGGTGAGTCGCTTCACAAGTAGTGAAGGTAGTCTGCAAGTGTCTATCTTTCTCTCCCCCTCTCTGACTTCCCCTCCTCTCTCCATTTCCCTCTGTCCTATCCAACAATGATGACATCAATAATAACTACAACAATAGCGTAGGAGCCAGAACAGAGCCCTGGGGGAGGCCACTTGAGACAAGTCTCCATCTGCTAGACTTGTCACCCAGATGTACCCGGAATCTTCTGTTTTGGAGAAGAAACGATATAGTGTTGGCCACCCATGGAGGCAGGCATCTTGAGATCTTGACCAGGAGACCACAGTGCCAGACCATGTCATAGGCTGCTGTGAGATCAACAAAGACAGCACCCGTCTTTAAATTCTTCTGGAATCCATTTTCAATGTAAGTTGAGAGGGCCAGGGCTTGTTCGCAGGTAGATCTTCCTGGGCGGAAACCAGCCTGGGCAGGTGATAGGAATTTCTCTGTAAGATGAGAAATACGTGACAGAAGCAGCCTCTCAAGGAGTTTGTAACACACGGAGAGGAGAGAAATTGGTCTATAGCTGGCGGCCAGTGTTGGGTCTTTCTTTGGTTTCAAAACCGCTATAATCTTCACACGACACCAAACTTTGGGCATAGACTCAGATTCCAAGATGTGGGACAGGAATGAAGCGAGCCACTTCTTTGCCGCGGGGCCCAGGTTAAGAATGAGTTCTGGGGTGATGCTATCATAGCCAGCAGCTGTTCCCAGTTTAACCCTCTTCAAAGCGTCTTCCAGTTCAGACAGTGTAAAGGGAGAGAGTTTTGGAGATGGACAAGATAACCGGAAGTGGGATGACCACTCATGGGAAATTTCTCTTTTCCAGACTGGGTCAATCTTACCACGTCCAACTTGAGTTAGGTGACTGGCTACTGAGTTTGCAGATATGACACGGTCTGGCACCGTGGTCTCCTGGTCAAGATCTCAAGATGCCTGCCTCCATGGGTGGCCAACACTATATCATTTCTTCTCCAAAACAGAAGATTCCGGGTACATCTGGGTGACAAGTCTAGCAGATGGAGACTTGTCTCAAGTGGCCTCCCCCAGGGCTCTGTTCTGGCTCCTACGCTATTTAATATTTACATCAATGACCTCCCAGAAACTTCTTCAAGGAAGTTCATCTACGCCGATGACATCTGCTGTGCAACTCAGGCATCCAAGTTCGACATCCTCGAGGAAACACTCACGAAAGACATGTCTCTGATATCTGATTACTGTAAAAACTGGCGACTAATCCCTAGCACTGCAAAAACGGTATCATCTGTTTTCCATCTACACCATGCCTCGGCCTCGCGTGAGCTTAATGTGCAGCTTGGCGATACGAGAATCCGGCATGAAGCCCAGCCAGTCTATCTTGGCGTTACTCCGGATCGCACTCTGTCATTTCACAAACATCTCATAAAAACTGCAGCAAAGGTGGGTGCGAGGAATAGCATCATTGCAAGACTGGCCAGCTCCTCATGGGGCGCGAGCGCTTCCACACTACGATCATCATCTCTGGCATTATGCTATTCCACTGCAGAATACTGTGCCCCAGTATGGTTCTGTAGCCCCCATGTCCACTTGGTCGATTCCAAATTATATTCCTCCATAAGGATAATTTCTGGAACCATCTGTTCCACCCCGGTTCCATGGCTGCCAGTTCTTAGCAACATCACCCCGCCAGATATTCGTCGGGATGCGGCATCATCTAAGTTCATTTCCCACATCTACGCTCGACCCGACCTGCCAATATACGCGGATATCTTCGCCCACCCTGTTCAACGCTTGACGTCTCGTCACCCAATCTGGTCCCCTACGCCTACACTGAACTTCTCTGTTCCAGTCTCTTGGAAACAGAGCTGGCAGTCAGCTGAGGTAAAGAACAAACCCCTCATCACAGACCCCTGCAAGTGTCAACCCGGCTTTGACCTAGCACGTTATGATTGGGCCCTCCTCAATCGGTATCGAACAGGCCATGGCCGGTGCACCGCTATGTTCCATCGTTGGGGAGCCAGAGACTACCCGAACTGCCCCTGCAGCTACAGACAGACTATGACCCACATAGTCAACGACTGCACCTCTCCAGATTCAAAGGAGGTCTCAAAACTTTACATCAGGCTCAACCTGATGCTGTTGACTGGCTACGGAAGAAGGGCAAACGCTAGAAGAAGACTACAACAATAAAACAGGGCAACAAAAGGGAATAAATAAATAAATATTTTTTTAAATCTTCAATCTATGATGTCAATAAATGTCAATGGCCTGAATTCACCTATTAAATGGCACAGAGTAGGAAGATGGATCAGAAAACACAACCCAACAATATGCTGTCTACAGGAAACCTACCTAACTCAACAAGATAAACACAGACTCAAAGTGACAGGATAGAAAACTATCATACAAGCCAGTGGCCCACAAATAAGGGCAGGAACAGCTAGTCTCATATCTCACATGATATACTTTAAAGTAAATAAAATTTAAAAAGATAGGGATGGACACAACTTATGCTTAAGAGTATCAGTCAATCAAGAGGACTTAACAATTATTAACATCTATGCACCCAGTGAGAAGCCATCTAAATACATCAAATGTCTACTGAAAGAGCTATAGCAATATATTGACAGCAACACAGTAACAGTAGGGGACTTCAACATCCCACTCTCTCAACTTGACAGGTCATCTAGGCAGAAAATTAATAAAGACATGAGGGAACTAAAAGAGAAGATAGATAAACTAGATCTATTGGACATTTTCAGAGTCACTCATCCCAAGAAACTGGAATACACATTTTAATCAAGTCCACATGGGTCATTCTCAAGGATAGACCATATGTTAGGCCACCAAGACAGCATCAGCAAATTTAAGAGCATTGAAATCATCCCAAGCATCTTCTTAGACCACAGTGGAATGAAACTAACACTTAACAATCAACAAAAGATTAGTAATAGTCCCAAAATGTGGAAGCTCAACAATACACTCCTTCACAACTACTGGGTCAAAGAGGAAATAAAGGAAGAAACCAAAATGTTTCAAGAGTTCAATGAAAATGAAGACACAAGCTATCAAAATTTTTGGGGCACAGCTAAGGCAGTACTGAGAGGGAAGTTCATAGCCATACAAGCACACACTAGGAAACAAGAAAAAGCTCAAATAAGCAAACTGATTGCACACCTTAAAGACTTAGAAAAAGAAGAACAAGAACAAAGGAACCCTAAAGCAACCAGAAGAACAGACATCACTTAAGTTAGGCAGAAATCAGTAACATTGAAAATAAGAAAACCATACAAAAGATCAATGAAAGTAAATGTTGGTTCTTCAAAAGAGTGAACAAAATAGACAAACCTTTAGCCAGAATCACAAAGCAAAAAAGGAAGAAGACCAAGATAAATCAGATCATAAATGAAAGAGGAGATACCACAACAGACACTGCAGAAATTCAGCATATCATGGGAGACTTCTATGAACAACTATATGCCACCACGCTGGAGAACCTGGAAGAAATGGACGATTTCCTAGATAGCTACAAACTTCCAAAATTAAATAAAGAGGAACTAAATAATATGAACAGGCCTATCACAGCCAATGAAATTGAAACAGTTATCAAAAACCTTCCCAAGAATAAAAGTCCTGGACCAGATGGTTTTACAAATGAATTCTACAAAACCTTCAAGGAAGAATTGATACTTGGCTTCATGGGGCAGGGCTGGGCAGGCGGTGAGGATGGGATGGGACACAGTCTTTTGGTAAAGGTAATGGTGTTTATGTACACTTCTATTGATTTTGAGTCATATGAGTCACTAATTAATATGAGAGAGAAAAATTAAAAAATTAAATTAAAAGAATACCTCTGCTTTTAAAAATCTTCCAGAAGATTGAAGACACAGGAATACTCCCTTCCAGCTTCTATGAAGCCAACATCACTCTGATACCAAAAGCAGACAGAGACACAACCAAAAAAGAAAACTATAGACCAATATCTCTGGTGAACATACATGCGAAAATATTGAACAAAATTCTAGCCAACTGGATACAGCAGTATGTTAAAAGATTGTTCATCATGAACAAGTGGGGTTTATCCCAGGCATGCAAGGTTGGTTTAATATATATAAATCAATCAATGTGATCCACCACATCAATAAATGCAAAATCAAAAACCACATGGTTATATCAATAGATGCAGAGAAAACCTTTGACAAAATATAACATCCCTTTATGATCAAAAAGCTACAAAAAATGGGAATAGATAGAAAATTCCTCAGGATAGTGGAGTCTATATATAGCAAACTTGCAGCCAACATCATACTCAATGGTGAAAAACTGGAAGCATTTCTCCTCAGATCAGGTACTAGACAGGGCTGCCCACTATCACCATTACTATTCAACATAGTGTTGGAAGTTCTTGCCATAGCAATCAGGCAGGAGCAAGGATTTAAAAGGATACAGATTGGAAGAGAAGAAGTCAAACTCTCCTTATTTGCAGATGACATCATATTATACACAGAAAATCCTAAGGAATCCAGCAAGAAGCTTTTGGAAATCATCAGGCAATACAGTAAGATGTCAGGCTACAAAATTAACATTCAAAAGTCAGTGGCATTCCTCTATGCAAACACTAAGTTAGAAGGAGATAAAATCCATAAATCAATTCCTTTTACTATAGCAACAAAAAAAATAAAATATCTAGGAATAAACCTAACCAAAGTAGTGAAAGACTTGTATACTGAAAATTATAAATCACTACTAAAGTAAATAGAAAAATACACAAAGAAGTGGAAAGATATTCCATGTTCATGGGTTGGAAGAATTAATATCATCAAAATGAATATACTACCCAGAACCATCTACAAATTTAATGTTATACCCATCAAGATCCCAACCACATTTTTTAGGAGAATAGAACAAATGCTACAAATGTTTATCTGGAATCATGTAAGACCTAGAATTTCTGAAACAATCTTGAGAAGAAAGAACAGAACTGGAGGCATCACACTGAACACGGAAAGAACAGAACTGGAGGCATCACACTCCCAGATCTCAAATTGTATAATAGAGCCATTGTGTTCAAAACTGCTTGGTACTGGGACATGAATAGACACACTGACCACTGGAATAGAACTGAGAGCCTGGAATTAAGCTCCCACACCTATGTACATCTAATCTTTGACAAAGGTGCTCAGTCTCTTCAACAAATGGTGATGGAAAACATGGGTTGAAACATGCAGAAGAATGAAACTGAATCACTATATTTCACTAAACACAAAAGTAAATTCAAAATGGATCAAGGACTTGGATGTTAGACCAGAAACTATCAGATACTTAGAGGAATAGTTCCAGAATTCCTTTCCACATAAATTTTAAAGACATCTTCAATGAAATGAATCCAATTACAAAGAAGACTAAGGCAAGTATAAACCTATGGGACTACATCAAATTAAAAAGCTTCTGCACAGCAAAAGAAACCACTACCCAATCCAAGAGACCCTCATAAAATGGAAGATCTTGCCATGTATCAGACAAGAGTTTAATAACTAAAATATATAAAGAGCTTGCCAAATCAAGAACAAGAAAACGAATGACCCCATCCGAAAATGGGGAGAGGACATGGACAGAATATTCACCACAGAATAGATCCAAAAGGCTGAGAAACATGAAAAAGTGCTACAAGTCTTTGTCAGAGAAATGTAAATAAAAACAATGATGAGATACCACTTCACTCCTGTAAGAATGTCATACATCAGAAGGTAGCAGCAACAAATGCTGGAGAGGGTGTGGAGTCAAAGAAATACTCCTGCTCTGATGGTGTGAATGTAAATTGGTCCTGCCTCAGTGGAGAGCCGTCTGGAGAACTCTCAGAAGGCTAGAAATGGACCGACCTACTGTATGATCCTGCAGTTCCTCTCCTGGGGATATATCCTAAAGAACCCAATACACCCATCCAAAAAGATTTGTGTATACCTATGTTCATAGCACCGTAATTTGTAATAGACAAAACCTGGAAGCAACCCAGGTGTCCAACAACAGATGAGTGGCAAGTTGAGGTATACAGACACAATGGAATACTACTCAGCTAAACCGTTTTCAGCTAATCTTGGATGGACCTTGAAAAATTCATGTTAAGTGAAATAAGTCAGAAACAGAAGGATGAATATGGGATGTTCTCACTCATAGGCAAAAGTTGATAAACAAGATCAGAAGAGAAAACACAAGCAGAACCTGAACTGGAGTTGGTATATTGCACCAAAGTAAAAGACTCTAGGGTGGGTTGGGGGTAGGGGGAGTAAAGGTCCTAGAAAAGGATGACAGGACCTAGTGTATTGTATTGTTATGTGGAAAACTGAGAAATGTTATGCATTTATGAACTATTGTATTTACTGTCAAATGTAAAACATTAACCCCCCCATAAAGGGGGTGAAATGAAATAATTTCCCAGGAACATTTTACTATTTCTTCTGCTTACAATTTCCCTGGTACATTGCATCTGCCTGCTTACCCAGCCTTGCTCTGGTCACTCCCCTGTGCTTCTTCCTGCCAAGTTCAGGCACTCCTTCAAGTCCAGTCTATTAACATTAACAAGGGTGTGACTTTTTTAAAAAGAAGAGGCAATTGTGCCATTAATGTTACTGTAATATAAACCTCTTTTCTTTCACAACTTTGCTTTTGGCATGTTATGGAAATATATATATATATCATCATCCCAAGTGAATTTTTAATTATTAGGGTAAATTTTACTGTTCATTTTTATAGTATACAACTGCAGTGAGCTCATTTAGTTCATATGCAGAATCTCCAAAGTCCTTAATTTGTATTTGTACTTTTAAAATATTTTCTTGGTAGAAATGCACAGAATGAACTCAGCTGTTTTTACTTTGCATCTTGATATGTGCATACCTTGCCAATAGATTCTACTTTCAGTTTATTGGCAATTAAATAACTGGGGGAAAAAGGAACAATGAAATTTCCAGTCTTCTGCTTTCCTTCAGTATTATCATTTTCAAAAGCGTCATTGGTTAATACCAAGAAAGTAACTGAAGCAAGAGAAGGAAATAAGGTACCTTGGTTGTTCATGTTTCCTTTCCCTTTCCTCCCTTCCTCCTTCCCTTCTGTCCCTTCTTCCTTCCTTCCTTCCTTCCTTCCTTCCTTCCTTCCTTCCTTTCTTTCTTTCCTTTTTTCCAAAACATTGTTCAGCTCTTGCTTATGGTGGTGCTAGAGACTGAACCTGGGACCTCTGAACCTCAGACATGAAAATCTTTTGCATAATTACTATGCTATCTCCCACACCAAGCAAATTGCCTTTTTAGTTACTAAGAAATAAATTCTGCTTTTTTTGTTTTGTTTTGTTTTGTTTTTTAATTTATTTTTTATTTAAGAAAGGATAAATTAACAAATCCATAGGGTAGGAGGGGTACAACTCCACACAATTCCCACCACCCAATCTCCATATCCCACCACCTCCCCTGATAGCTTTCCCATTCTCTATCCCTCTGGGAACATGGACCCAGGCTCGTTGTGGGTTGCAGAAGGTGGAAGGTCTGGCTTCTGTAATTGCTTCCCCGCTGAACATGGACGTTGACTGGTCGGTCCATACTCCCAGTCTGCCTCTCTTTCCCTAGTAGGGGGGGGTCTCTGGGGAAGCAGAGCTCCAGGGCACATTGGGGGGGTCTTCAATCCAGGGAAGCCTGGCCGGCATCCTGATGGCATCTGGAACCTGGTGACTGAAAAGTGAGTTAACATACAAAGCCAAACAAATTGTTGAGCAATCATGGACCCAAAGCTTGGAATAGTGGAGAGGAAGTGTTAGGGGGGTACTCGCTGCAAACTCTAGTGTACTTCTGCAAAAAAATTTTTTTTTCTCCCTCTTTTGATTTTTATATATAAGTTTTGGTATATGTAAGTGTAGTCTTAAACTGTGTGAGTAATGACACATATAAATTTGTTTTTAAAATGATATGTTTTTATAACAGAAGTTTTTTCCTCCTGTGTGTTATAACTAAATGTTTATATGTATGTTTCAAGTTTGGTAAACATTAACTTAACAGTTGAAAGTGTAACCTTGAAGCTATATTACTACCAGGCAAGGTAAAGTTAATTGCTAAAGTAACTAACTATTTAAGGTAAAGTCTAAATATTTAACGTGACAATATATCCCCAAAACTAAAATGCAAATTCTCTATACAGGGCGCTTTTGGAGGGCCCCCAAAAGTTCCCTGTAAACTATCTTGTGGAAATTAATCCACAACAGATCTGGCATCAATCTGGCACTGTAAATGTTAAAACCATTGTCACCAAAATGCCTTAACTCTCTAAGTAATCTGAGTCTGTTTATAGTCCAAAGTAACAATAGTTTAAAAATAAAAATACATATTTTAACTAAAATTGGTCTAAAGATCCTGCTGTAGAGACTACTACAACAGGTCACATTAGATGACCTTTAAACAAAATCATAAAGATATTTAAACCAATTAGAATCATCAAGGTATCAACTATAGTAAACCTCTAACTTGTTACAAGTTTATTTTTTTCACAAGTGAGTGATTACAACTATCAAACCTTCATATGAAGAATCATCTGTTCATATGGTAAGGTATTAAACTATAAAAATTCTTCCATATACAACCTATGTGAATTAACAACATTTACATATTCTTTTACACTTAACTGATGTATCTCATCCCCCAATACTCAGTTGGCTAAGACACCAAACCTCTTTTTCTATATATTAAAAAAAAAAAAATTCAAATCAGATGCCCTGCTAACCACGAGAAGCAGATTGTTTGTGTTTCTTTCACAGGAATCCTGGGAAAAACCATCTGAACCCCTGCACACCCTGACGTCACCCACTAGACAGCACGACTACAGTGGCACACCCCCCGAACCCGTAGATGTCACCTGATGTGATCTGAAGAACCTGATTCACAGACTCCAAGGACAGAATGTTTTTACTGCCTGTCTGCCCTTTCTACTTCTGCTTTGACTGTCACGTTTTGGCAGTTCCAGCTCGCTCTCTACAGAAAAGCAGAATTCCAGCAGCTGACCTTCCTCATGAAGCATTTCATCCCCTGCCATTTCTTCCCCTAGCCATCTACTTTGGACTGAGACATCTATCGGACTTGCTGGTATATCCTTTGGACACTTTACACAATTTTAAAGCAGCTTCCTTCCCTTCACGCTGCTGTTTTTCATAGACTGACCCTGAGTAGTTCATAGACTTTACAGACTGTTGCCTTGAGGACTATACAATGCCAAATAGCCCCTCTGACAGGTCCTGCCTTTTTGAGGCAGGAAACGCCCCCTCATTACGAACCCTTGCCCCCCCCCCAAACAGGGAATGTTCCTTTACGCACCAATCCTTCCCTTGACATCACACTGGCTTTTACTACTCCCCTACTTGTCCCTTCCTGTTTTGTTATATCATTTAGGTTTATGCCCAAAAGGTTTCTGTTCACCCCTCCACTACTATTCCTCTGTCATAGATAGTCTTTTACAGACATTGAACCATCTTATGCGATGACTAGATAGAAAGATAGAAAAAGATGTAGAGATATTGTGAGGAGATGGTTGAGCAGGCAGCACTTAACCTATGAGATGAGTCCCTCCAGGTAAGTCTCTCTCTCTAAAGAGGGGTTGAGCACAGGGGGGACACATAAATCTCACAAGGTTGGTGGCCATTTAAGCCTTCCCTCCCCCACAGAAACATCCTACATCTTCCCACCTGAGCACAGCATTCCTTAAAAACATTTAAGCCTGCTCCATTCTATATTTCCTTACTGTGTCCATTAGATATAAAGGAATAGGAGGAGATGTTGAAGAATTATACAGATGCAGGCTTTTCCACTCCCTGCGATTCCTCACAGTGCCCTTTTCAACCATTCCTGTCCCGACACGTCACTCCTGATGGTTGCCCAATAAAGCCCTCCCACTTCCGCCCTCTCTCTCTCTCTCTCTCTCTCTCTCGCTCTCGCTCACTCTCTCGCTCTCACTCTCTCACTCTCTCTCTCTTGCCCAGTGGTGAGGTAGCAGGGACGGCCATATTTTTTGGCTGACTCCACGTGGCCTGAGACACCCCCTCCTGATCCAATAATAAAGATTTGTGTACACCATTTGTTCCGGATCTCCTCTCTCTCTTCTCCGTGGCGCAGCCCGACAGAGAGGGGGGTGTTTGTGGGTAGAAAATTATTTTTCTAAATTTTTCTGTTTTAAATTATCTTTATTTATTGGATAGAGACAGCCAGAATTCAAGAGGGAAGGAGGTAGTAGAGAAGGGAGAGAGACAGACACTTGCAGCACTACTTCACCACTTGCAAAGCCCCTTGCAGGTGGGAACTGGAGGCTCAAAACTGGGTCCTTGCACATTGCAACATGTGTGCTCAACCAGGTGTACCACCACCCGGTCCCCTGGGTAGAAAATTATTAAAAGGAGACATTAAGAGTAAGATGATTCTTATTAAACAGATTTAACATGACTCTCGTTGAAGGCAAATCAAAGACTTCTATATCAAATGAGGTAGGGGCAGCTTGAGCAGTTAACTGGGTGAGGGGATTCTCACCAAACTGACTTGGCAGAGTTTTTTTTGTTTTTTGTTGCTAAGAGGGAGCTGGGAAAATCACAACAGGATACAGGACATGGCCCTAGTCTGGAGGGAGAGTCACTAAAGTTTGATTGATGAGAGTGTGTTTGCCATTTCCTAGCACATCGTCAAGCACTGTACACAAGCTATGGTTATTACCACTGCAGCCTAAACATGAGTCTAGGGAGGGAATTGTGTGCTTGGCAGTACAAAGGAAAATACACAAAGTCACGGGTCTCAGGGGTTGGGCGGCGGCATAGCCAGCAGAGCACACGTGCCACCATGCTCAAGGACCCAGGTGCAAGCCCTGAGTCCCCAGTTGTGGGGTAGATGCTTCCTGAATGATGAAGTAGTGCTGCAGGTGTCTCTCTCTTCCTCTCTATCTACCCCTTTCCTTTCAGTCTCTCTGTTCTATAAAAATAAAAGAAATGTGGTGTTGGGCGGTAGCACAGTGGGTTAAGCACACGCAGGGATCAGCATAAGGATCCCGGTTCAAGCCCCTGGCTCCCAACCTGCAGGGGAGTCGCTTCACAGGTGGTGAAGCAAGTCTGTGGGTGTCTATCTTTCTCTCCCTCTCTGTCTTCCTCTCCTCTCTCCACTTCTCTCTGTCCTATCAAAAACAACATCAATAGCAACGATAATAATAACCACAACAACAATAAAAACAACCAGGGTAACAAAAGGGAAAAAACTGGCCTCCTGGAGCAGTGGATTCATGGTGCAGGCACCGAGCCCCAGCAATAACCCTGGAGGCAAAAAAAAAAAAAAAAAAAACTCATGCTTCCATGTTCAGCACCCTATTCCTGGGCCCTCAGTTTTATTTTCTCCTTGGTAACACCATTCAGGACACAGAAAGAAAAGGAACCAAGGGAGGTAAGGGAGAGACTAGGGCTAGACAGGGGCTAGAAAGGCCCAGGATTCAGTCACATGGACATTCCATAGCAGTGACAGAATCAGGACAGTTTCAAGTTACCTGCAGGATCCTGGTCTTTGTCCCCGGACATTCCTGGGCTGTTTCTAGTTACCCACCAGCACCTAGCAGGGAGGGGGAAGTAAAGCGCCTGGTGGGAGGAACAAAATATAAAAGATGAATGGAAAATATAAGAGGTGAGTGGAAACCAGCAGAGTGCCACCTTCTCTAGTAACCCTTGCATGTCAGTGTGGGAGCTGTGTCTCTCTCCTCTGAATAAAGTTCACTTTGCCAGATTCACAGAGTCCCCAGTTCTTTGTTGTGACTACCATTGTTGTGGGAGAATGAGACCCAATGGCTCCCCCATAGTTTCAGGTTTGTAGGTTTCACAAAGAATTAGGGAGTCTGTGATCAGACATCATATACTTTATTCAGGAAAATGAAGACACATGTACAGACACAAAAGGGTCATCCAGACAGAAATGGTCACCAATTGACTTAAGTTTGATTCCTTATATCTAATCTGTCTACCTAGAACGAACATCTCATTGGTTTGTTTAAGTGACCTGACTCTTCTATTGGTCCTGTCCTTCAGGTGAGACTTTTTAAGGCCCCACATTCTTTTTCCTTTCTAAGCCACACTTACATCTATCCCATAACAATTACTATTTCCCCGATGCCCTTCCCTTTTCTTCCTTCTCTGGGAGAAACAAAAACAAATAGTCCAAATGACAAAAAGTTCAAATAACTCTGTGATGTCCATGTCTTGTTCTAATTTTGCTTCTTACACCATGACAAATGACTGGGAGACTCAGGTCTCACCCAGAAAGCTATAGGGCCAGGCTCCTACCGTGGGGTGAGGAGTGGGGGTGTTGGGAGATGGCTCACCTTATACAGCACACACTTTTCTCCATGTAAAAACCCTGGCTGCCATAAGAGAGTGTCACAGGCTAGCTAGGTAGATAGGGGAGCAGAAAGAGAAGTCATATTATTGTTACAAAGCTTTGTTTTGTTGGTTTGGTTGGTTTTTGCATTGCTCTGAAGAATGCAGAGCACATAGCAGATTCTTTTATTATTATTTTTTGTGTTTATTTAGCATATTATTTCACTAGTCTTTAACTTTTTTTATATATTTATTTTCCCTTTCGTTGACCTTGTTGTTTTTCATTGTTGTTGTAGTTATTATTGTTGTTGTTGGTGTCATCATTGTTAGATAGGACAGAGAGAAATGGAGAGAGGAGGGGAAGATAGAGAGGGGGAGAGAAAGATAGACACCTGCAGACCTGCTCCACTGCCTGTGAAGCGACACCCCTGCAGGGTTTGAGCCCCCTGCAGCCGGGGGCTCAAACCGGGATCCTTATACTTTGGGCCATGTGCTCTTAACCAGCTGTGCTACCACCTGATTCCCAAATTTTTTGGGGGGGTGGGGGATAGGACAGAGAAATTGAGAGAGGAGGGCAAGACAGAGATAGATACCTGCAGACCTGCTTTACCACTTGTGAAGTGACCCCCCCCCGCAGGTGGGGAACTGGGGGCTTGAACCAGAGTCCTTAGGCTTCATACTAAATGCACCTAACCTGGTGTGCCACTGTCCAGTCCCTCTTCACTAGTCTTAAGAACTGTAAATAACCAAGTAATCACCTCTCTTCTGCTTTATTTTTTTAATTAATTTATTTATTATTGGATAAAGGCAGAAAGAAATTGAGAGGAAGGGGAGATAGAGATGGAGAGAGAGAAACACTTCTCTGTCCTACTTCATCACTTGTGAAGCTTTCCCCCTGCAGGTGGGGACCAGGAGCTTGAACACAAGTCCTTGTGCATAGTAGTGTATGTGCTTAATCAGGTGTGCCACTGCCTGGCCCCCTCTCTTCTGCTTTATATTCACCCATACTCACAGGGTTAACCCATTGTCTGTGTGTTTATCCCATAACACCCAAGGTGTTGACCTTGAGTCAACAGAAAGAAATTAGGAGGAAGAGTTTCCTCCCGTGCCAATAAACATCTGTGTCAATAATTTCCAAATCTGTGTTCTGCTTGTGCCACTCAGTCCTATGTATCCCACTGATAGAGGGCATTTCACGAGTTGTCCTAAATCTACTTCTACTCAACATGTGCAGCATGGGGCTCATCTTCTCCATTTAAGTAATCCTTCTTCCCAGTGATCTCATTTCTCTTCAGATACCACCATCTCCCAGTCCCCAAAATGATAATCCTACAGGTCTTCTGCACAAATCATTCCTCCCACCCCAACCTCACACCTAATCTGACATCAAATTTGATCACATTAGTCTTTGAAGCTGTTGCTCAGAGGAAATTTGTTACTTCTACCTTTCTACTCTTCAGTTGGTATGATGTGGTGACACAATATGCTGGTGACCATGGACGGAAGCCCTGAAACAGTGCTGACGTCAGCCTTGGCGACAGAAGGGTAACAGAGTATGCAGTGATCTGCACAGGCACATGATGGACTATAGGTGGATCCAGACTGTGCTGGTGTGCTAAGCATTGTGGGTAGGCTGAATAGACTTAAAAGGACAGCCAGTCAGAACTCTCACTCTCTTTGGCTGCTACTTCTTCTCCTGGTCAGAAGCATCTCAGCGGAGGTGCGCCATGGCTACTTCTCCTGGGAACTGAACACATGTGACTCTGCTAGTTGGTAAACTTTTAGACCCCTCTACAGCCATGAGCAACATTTACCAGAGCTTATAATTGTTTATTTTATGGGACTAAACTTTTGATAACTATATTCATATTTTATGGACCTAGTATATTCTTAATCCTTGATGATAAGTGATTAATTTGCCTTTTACCTGTTTCACCCTAATAAACCTTGTATTGTTTAAACCAGTTCCCAGCTCCTGCTGTGAATCCTTTTACACACCACAAGCAGCCACCAGCACTCCTAACTTCTTTTTAAAGTTTAATAACAACAGTATGATAACTAAAATGACATAAAACAGATTAATAGAAGAAAAAGCATTTAATTTTGTGTGTAGGCTAACTCCACAAAGACAAGGAGCTCTCCAGCAGTCAGGTTTATCTAGCCCTAAGCTTGGAGTCTGGGACTTCAGAAGAAAGATGGCAAAAGCAAATGTTTTGGGGGGCCAAGCAATGGCACCCCCAGTTGAGTGCACACATTCCATGCACAAGGACCCAGGTTTAAGCTCCTGGTTCCCACTTGCAGGAGGAAAATGACACAAGCAATGAAGCAGTGCTGCTTTACTTCTCGCTGTCTCTGTCCAATAAAATAAAATAAAAGAATAAAGAGGTTGATAAACCAACCTTTGTCACACCATTGAAAGGAATGCAGAGAAATTTGAATAACCGTTGTTAATTTCCCGAGTCTACTCCATTCAGATTATTTATATTCTTTTGTCGTTAGCTCTGCCGATAATTCCCTTCCTGGAGAAAGTCTCTGTCTAAATTACTTTGGGCAGTTAAGGGAGAGGTCAAGAATAACCTTCCTGAGTCTGCTAGGTCCCAAGAGCCTAAAGATAAAAATAACCCAACGACCAGAGTGTTGTATTCAGGAGGTGTCCTATTCTGCTCCCACACAGATCGATTCTTGGATTTACATCTTTTCTGCAAGGATGAAGTCACTCTGACCTTAGCTTTCTTCACCCAAGTTGATGACCAATGCAGGGTTCACTTTCAGAGTCCATCTTCCTAATGACATTCTCCCTGGCTTTTAAGATCCTTAGCCTCAACAGTCCCAAAGTCATAGAGTTTGATTATATAATCATAGAGTTTTGTGTGTGTGTATGTGTGTGTGTTAGTGGTACCAGGGTCTTGGACATAACACAGATTGGCACTCATGAACTCATGAGTCAAATTTTTCTTTTCTTTTTTCTTTCCTTTTTTTTTTTTTTTGCCTCCAAGGTTATTTCTGGGGTCCAGTGCCTGCACTACAAATCCACTACTCCTGGAGGCCGTTTTTCCCATTGTGTTGCCCTTGTCGTAGTCGTTAATGTTATTATAGTTGTTGTTGGATAGGACAGAGAAATAACAAGGAGATGGGGAAGATTGAGGGGTTGAGAAAGACAGACACCTGCAGACCTGCTCCACCACTTGCAAAGTGACCACCCTGCCGGTGGGGAGCCGTGGGCTCCAACCAGGATCCTTGTCCTGGTCTTTGTGCTTCATGCCATATGTGCTTACCTCACTGTGCTACTGCCCAGCCCCTGCTTTTTTTTTTTTTTTTTTTTTTTTTTTTTAGTTTGATGGGGGAGCGGGAGTCAGAGAGGAAGAAAATAATACTAGAGTTTCCTCTGGTGCTACCATATTGTGCTGAGGCTCAAACCCAAGCCACATATGTGGCAAAGTGAGGTATCTTCCAGCCCCTAGCATTGCGCTTTATGACACAGAAGTTTTTTTGTTTGTACTTGAGTTATATTGGAGATAGGGTCCATGTTTTTATTTTTGTGTTTTAAAGATTTTTTTAACTTTACTTTGATAAAACAGAGAAAAATTGAGAGGGAAGGGGGATAGAAAGTGAGGAAGAGACAGAGAGATACCTGCAGTACTGCTTCATTACTTGTGAAGCTTTGCTCCTGCAGGTGGGAACCAGGGGCTTGAACCCAGGTTCTTGCACATGGTAACATGTGCACTTAACCAGGTGTGCCACCACCCATTCCTCAGGGTCTATGCTTTGTTTATTTAAGAAGAGGAGACTGGTGGTTTCATGTCATTACAAATAGGATTTCATGCCCTGTAGACCTTGCCAGGCTAGGAGGGATTCACTTGTCCCAGCTGTCCTCCCAAATCACAGATTTCAGCCTTTCATGTCTGACCTCTTACCATTTTCTGTAATAATTCAGTTTTTAAAAAATATTTATTTTATTTATTTATTCCCTTTTGTTGCCCTTGTTGTTTTATTGTTGTAGTTATTATTGTTGTCGTTGTTGTTGGATAGGACAGAGAGAATTGGAGAGAGGAGGGGAAAACAGACAGAGAAAGACCGACACCTGCAGACCTGCTTCACCGCTTGTGAAGCAACTCCCCTGCAGGTGGGGAGCCATGGTTCGAACTGGGATCCTTATGATGGTTCTTGTGCTTTGCGCCACCTGCACTTAACCTGCTGCGCTACCGCCCGACCTCCGAATAATTCAGTTTTTATTATAAACAAACAAACAAACTACTATTTCTGAGATAGCATGCACACCTTTCATGCTCATTGTATTTGTTAGTAGTTTTTGTATGTGTGTGTAGAAAGTTGTTTAGGCATACAAATTTTTTTAAGTTCACTTTTTATTTTTATTATTTATTTATTTACCCAGAGCACTGCTCAGCTCTAGCTTATGGTGATATGGGGGACTGAACCTGGGACTTTGGAGCCTCAGGCATGAGAGTCTGTTTGCATAATCATTATGCCATATATCCCTGCTGGAAACATATTTCTATGACTTTAAAAAAGATCTTATTTTTCACCAGAGCGCTACTCACAAAATCAGTCTCTTCTGTCCTAAGATGAAAACATAGGCATTTACTTTATATTAATAATAATAATTTTTATTATTATATTGTCACTGGGACTTCACTGAGATGGGCTGACTTTTTCAAATAGAAAGATAAAGACGGGGGGCAGGCAGTAGCACAGCAGGTTAAGCACACATGGCACCAAGGGCAAGGTCCGGCATAAATATCCCAGCCCCTGGATCCCCACCTGCTGAGGAGTCGTTTCACAAGCGGTGAAGCAAGTCTGCAGGTGTCTGTCTTTCTCTCCCCCTTTCTGTCTGTCTTCTCTTCTTTTCTTGATTTCTCTTCATCCTATCCAACAACAATGACGGCAATAACAACAACAATGATAAACAACAAAGACAACAAAAGGGAAAAAGTAACCTCCAAAAGCAGAGAATTCTTAGTGTAGGCACCCAGCCCCAGCAATAACCCTGGAGGCAAAAAAAAAAAAAAAAAAGAGAGAGAGATAGAGAGATAGCAACCCAGATATTCAAAGACAGATGAATGGTTAAGAAGGTTGTGGTATTGTTATAAAAAAAAATTCCATAATATTGCTTTCCAGTGTTACAACTCAAAAGTAACCAAAGAACAAGACTAAGGCCACAAGGAGGGCAGGGAGTTATGTTAATTTTGCATTAACGGGTTATAGGTTGATTTCTACCAAACCTGAACAAGTTTGTACCTCAGCACCCAGCTTTTATCCTTCTTCAAGCTGGGTGAGGCATAAGCTGATTGGTTACAGAGTCCATCAAGCTGCTGATAATAAAAGTGAGAACAGGTTGGTTACAATTAGTACACCACTCAGGATACTGGAACAGTAGAAGTGAGAGTCCACCAACAGCAGTTTTCGTTCATTCTTTTGCCTATGGATTTTTCATGTTAGTATATGAACAAGAAAGACTACTCAACTGTAAGTGAAGAACCTCTTCTGTCTCATCTTGGATGGAATATAGAAGAATCATGTTCCATGAACTAAGGCAGAAGGAGAAAGCTCAGTGATAGATGATCTCACTCATAGACAGAACTTAAACTGGAAGGAAAGACAAAACACAGGATGAAACTAGGAGGACTGTTGCTGCAAAGCCAAGGACAGTGGTGAGGGACACTGTACAGTGGTGATGGGAGTGGTGACACACATAACAGACAGATAAGAAATTGTATTGACATGACAATAATTGTCCTGTAAATCATAATTTCCCTCTCTAATAAGATAATTTTAAAAATACAAAGGCAGGGAGTCGAGCGGTAGTGCAGTGGGTTAAGTGCACGTGGTGCAAAGTGCAAGGACCAGGGGAAGGATCCCAGTTTGAGGCCCCTAGAACCCCACCTGCAGGGGAGTTGCTTCACAGGTGGTGAAGCAGGTCTGCAGGTGTCTGTCTTTCTCTCCCCCTCTGTCTTCCCATCCTCTATTTCTCTCTGTCCTATCTAACAACAACGACATCAGTAACAACAACAATAATAACTACAACAATAAAAAAAGGGCAACAAAAGGAAAAATAAATAAATATAAAAAATTTTAATGAAAAAAATACAAAGGCAGAAAGAGGAGGAAAAAAAAAAAGCACTGAAGCTTCTATCCCCTGTGGTGAAAACCAGACTTGAACCTGGATCATGTGAGAACCACAAATATTTTTATTTGTTTTAAATATTTATTGACACTATAGAGATAGAAGAGTGAGAGAACTAGATCATCAGTTTGACACATGCAATGCTGGGGATCAAATTCAGATCTTGTGTTTTTTAAGATCAAAGCTCTAGCCTCTGTGCCACCTCCCAGGTTTCTTTTCTTTTTTAAGATTTTATTTATTTATTAATGAAAAATATAGGAGAGAGAGAGAGAGAGAAAGAGCCAGCCAGATATCACTCTAGTACACGTGCTGCCAGGAATTGAACTTGGGACCTCATGCTACTGAGTCCAATGCTTTATCCACTGCACCACTTCCCAAACCTCCCAGGTTTAAAGGCCAGGATTATTTTTTTTCCCTAGAGCACCACTTGGCTCTGGCTTATGGTCATGTGGGGGACTGGACCTGGGACTTTGGAGCCTTAGGCATGAGTCTTTCGCGTAACTATTCTGCTATCTCCCCAATTCCATCTTATACTTATTATAGTCATTATACTTATAGTATTTTTGTTTGTTTTTCTTCACTTTGTTTAGGTGATTAGTTGTTTAGGTACAAAAATTGCATTGAGTACATACTCAATGTATTGAATAGGAGACTGAACCTGGGACTTTCGAGTCTCAATCATGCAAGTCGTTTTGCATAATAAGTAAGCTATCTCCCTCCCTAAAAGATCTATTTATTTTGAGAGAGAGAGAGAGAGAGAGAGAGAGAGAGAACACCAGAGTATCACCCCAGCAAATTTGATGCCAGAGATCAAAATCAGGACCTCATGTTTAAGGATCCAACACTGAACAACCTCCCAGACTAAGCACAGACATTTTTAAATACCATCAAGATGTAAGCCTTCCCCAGGCTATTATACAAGTTTACATAAATCTTATTATTCCTCCAGTAAACCAAATTACAGTAAGTTCTTCCAACAAGCTTAGTATCAAACAGGTTTGCTGAACTTGTTGCCAGCAATCTTGGCTGGTAATCGGGAAAGAGCAGAACAAACAGAGATCTCTGTTTTTTGGTTTTTTGTTTTGTTTTTAACTTTTTCTCCATTCTCTTTTAGTCTCTCTGCTCACTGAAACTTCTACTTCTGCAGGACTGAGAGCTTGTCTTTCACACACACCACTCATCTGCTGATTGGCACCTGCTGGGGCAGGGTTTCATCTGTTCCCCACAGTATCCCTCTCTGTCCTTCCCTCTTACCAAATAACAAGAAGCCCTTCATTCTCTGAGAAGCTTGGTCCTCTCTTCCCAGTGCCTGTTCACTAGGGAGTAATAATACAACCCAAGGTTCCCTTCCAGAGCTGTGGGCGTAGAGCGGATATGAAGTGATCAGTAATTGGGCACAGCCTGGGAGGGCTGGCTCAGAGAGGTAATCAAGACCTAAATCTAAAGACACTGCCCCTTGGAGACATCCATACTGCCTTCTCTCCAGAATCTCTTTACTGTGCCAGAACCCGCTATTAGTCATGGCTGCCAGTCATCATCACTTCCCGCCACTTCACCAAGTGGCAACATTCACCTTGTCTCCTCTAGCCTCACCACAGCTGGTGTGTGTGTGTGTGTGTGTGTGTGTGTGTGTGCGTGTGCGTGTGCGTGTGCGTGTGCGTGTGCGTGTGCGTGTGTGTGCGTCTGCTGTTATCTCTCTACACAGAGGCTGGAGGTCAGACAAGTCACTAAGTCAGGCTGAAACCCCATCCAGATGAGCCCACAAGGACTTTGTCTATGCCCTGGGTGTTCACCTTTGCACACTATGGCTGCCACCAAGACACTGCATATGAAGCACAGCAGAAGTACCAGAGGGCTAAAGGCCTCAGGAGCAGCCCTCAGCAAACAACAGCAGAGCAGAACATGAATACATAGCTTCCAGGTCCTCAGGTGCATTAACTGTATGGCCCTCCCCACACCATCTCCTAAAATCCCCAGCAGGCTTGGGCTGTAGTTGCCTTCAGTGACACCTTCCTTGATTTAACTCTTTCACTGATCTCCTTCCTTTCCCTATCTCACATTTCCACCCCAATAGTTGTTTTGGGGGATCATTTCCCAAAATACTTTGGACTCACATTCCTCTTGAGGTCTTGCTTCAAGAAACCCCAAACCAAGACAAGACACTCCAATTATTTACCATTTTTATTACTACTACTACATTAGTATTTATTTATGAAGAGAGAAGGAGAGAGAGAGAGAGAGAGAGAGAGAGAGAGAGAGAGAGAACCAGAGCATCACTGATACATGTGATGATAGGGATCAAATTTGGGACTCCGTGCTTGACAGTTCAACACTTTATCCTTTAAGCCACCTCCCTGGCTGCCATTTCAGTTTTTAGTGTGCTAACTCCTGAGACTACAGTGGCTATGGTGGTTGGTGGGTTTCTCTAGAGCTCCCAATAGGACATAGCCAGGGCTGACAAGGCAGGGTCTGGGTAGAGTGAGGCACACATGAAACTACTGTGCAGTGTGCAAAACCTCAGGCCATTAGTGTCCTTTCCCCTTGCTCTGCTAAAAGGGTTTGAGAAACTCAGGAATCATACAGGCTACAGGTCACAGTCCAAACATCCATTACTTGCCCTGTGATGTGCAGCACCCAGAGAGAGTAACCTGGCCCAGTCAGCTTCAGCAAGGGGACTGTGGTCATCACTTACCTTTGTAGGTAGGTTCTCAAGCTCTGGCATTTTCTCTACAGGCTTAAATAACATGTCCAATGCCCAGTCCCTAGTGTCTCCATTCTGCAATAGTCAATAAACACACACAAGAGGGCAGATGAAGAGAATATAGTGATATAAACCAAGATATCTAGTATGCTATAGTAAAATATACTTTGAGCTGACAGAAGGTATTATAGTGGTTGGAGTGTTGAATTTAAAAGCATGAGGTCCAAGTTCAGCCACCACATCACATCTGCCAGAGTGATGTTCTTCTTTCTCTGTTGTCAACAAATAAATGAATCTTAAGGGCTGGGGAGACAGCATGATAGTGAGAAATAGTTCATGCCTGGCTAGGAGTATGGATCAACCTGTCAATGCCCATGTTCAGCAGGGAAGCAATTACAGAAGCCAGACCTTCACCTTCTGCACCCCCATAATGTCCCTTGGTCCATACCCCCAGAGGGTTAAATAATAGGAAATCTATCAGGGCATGGGATGGGATGGGATATGGAGTTCTGGTGGTGGGAATTGTGTGGAGTTGTACCCCTCTTATCCTATGGTTTTGTCAATGCTTCCTTTTTCTAAATTAAAAAAAAAAAAAAGAAATAGTTCATGCCTGAGACTCTGAAGTCCCAAGTTCAGTCCCCAGAACAACCATAAACTGGAGATAAGTAGTACTCTAGTCTCTCTCTCTCATTAATAATAGTAATGATAACTATAATTTTAAAGCAAATAATAAATAATCTTTTCAAACAGTAAGTACAGTCCCAGGGATAAAAAAAAAAAAAAGTATAGCCACAGTGGATAAACTGTTGAAATCTCAGGCATGAGGTCTGTGAGTTCAATCCCTAGCATTGCATGTGCCAGAGTAACATTGGTTCTTGCTTTCCCTCCTTCTCTCTCTCATAAACAAATGCATTTTAAAAAGAAAGTACAAGATTCTGGAATGTGGAAGGTTGAAGAACTCACCTAGTTATTGGGAAAGACAGCAGTGATGGGAGAGGGGCAGCACGATTTTCATCTTCCTTTCTCTTTGTCATCAAATCACCAGTGTGGCTGAAGAAACCATAAATCAGGATGAGCAGCAGTAAAAACAATTCTGTATGATGGTGTTTGACAGCTGCAGGTCAGCATGCTTTATTATACTCCTGTACCAGTGCTCTTCAGGTGCTAGAAACACAATGATGAACAGAAAAGACACATTTCCACCCCATGGAGTATTAAGGGTATGTGTGTGTATGTCAGAAATGCAAACAAATGAAGGAAGATAAATGACATAGTGGGGGTTGTATTGTTAAATGGGAAACTGGGGAATGGTATGCATGTACAAACTATTGTATTTACTGTTGAATGTAAAACATTAATTCCCCAATAAAGAAATAAATTTTAAAAAAAAAAGAAAGAAATGCAAACAAGTCATTTCTGAGATCACACTGCACTTAACCATGCTGTGTGAAGGCCATTTCATGATTTCTAGTTTGGAATGGTGCCCAGAGAAAAGGGCTGACTTGCCCAGAGTTACCACCCAACCAGAACCCACAGGAAGTTCCCATCCTGGCTTCAAATCATCATCTACCCAAATGCTATGCCAATCACTGAGCTGACCAGAGTGAAGAATAAAGGATGTCAGGGCTAAGTGATGGTGCACCTGGTTGAGCACACATGTTGTAGTGTGCAAGGAAGGACCCAGTCCCCAGCTGCAGGGAGTAGCTTCATCAAGTGGTGAAGCAAAGATGTAGGTGTTTCTCTTTCTCTTTATTTCTCCCTTCAATCTCAGCTTTTCTTTTATATATATATATATATATATATTTTTTTTTTTGCTTCCAGGGTTATTACTGGGGCTCAGTGCTTTATCCTTGTTGTGGTTATTATTATTGTTGTTATTGATGTTGTTGCTGTTGGATAGGACAGAGAGAAATAGAGAGAGGAGGGCAAGACAGAGAAGGGAAGAGAAAGATAGACACCTGCAGACTTGCTTCACCACTTGTGAAGCGACTCCCCTGCAGGTGGGGAGCCAGTACTCAAACCGGGATCCTTCTGCTGGTTCTTGCACTTTGCAACAACATGCGCTTAACCCAATGCGCTACCACCTGGTCCCCTTTTTATATCATTTTTAAAACTTTTATTTATTTATTATTGGATAGAGACAGAGAAATTGAGAGGGGAGGTAGAGAGAGAGAGACCTGCAGCTCTACTTCCACTTGTGAAGCTTTCCCTCTGCAGGTAGGGGCCAGGGGCTTGAACCAGGATCCTTGAACACTGTAATGCATGCACTTAACCTGGTGTGCCACCATTTGACCTGCTATATCAACTCCTCTGTCTCTAGAAAAATGAATAAAAATAAGTTGAAAAAGAGTAAAGGAGGCCAGGTCCAGGAGGTGGTTCAGTGGATAAAATATTGGACTTTCTTCTTTTTTTTTTTTTTTCAGTTTTTCAATTTTTTTTTTTTTTTTTTTTTTTACCAGAGCACTGTTCATCTCTGGTTTATGGTGGTGCAGGGGATGAACCTCGGACTTTGGAGCCTCAAGTATGAGAGTCTCTTTGCATAACCATTATGCTATCTACCCCCTGCCCAAAGTATTGGACTTTCAAGCATGAGATCCAGAGATTGATCCTGGTACTCACATGTGCCAGAGTGGTGCTCTGGTTCTCTCTCACATGTAGGTAGGTAGGTAGATAGATAGATAGATAGATAGATAGATAGATAGATAGATAGATAGATAGATAGATCTTTAAAAAAAAGATGAATAAAGGAAGTCAACTGGGCCTCTGAGTATATAAAGTAGCCTTTGGACACTACAGCAGACCCTCATATAGCAAAGCCCTCATGCAACAAAAGTACACACACTAGACAACTAAACTTGGAAGTCTCTAGGCCTAAACTTCACTTTTTTTTAAAAAAGTTTTTTGTTAGCGATTTAATATTGACTTACAAAGTTACATGTCAACAGGGGTATAATTCTACACTGTTCCCAGCACCAGAGTTCTGAGTCCCAGGTCCTTCCACTATAAACCACAGCAGTTCTTCCAAGGTTGCAGACATGGGTTAACTGTCATCTCTACAACTATCTGTCTACATTTGTACATAAACTGTCCCCTTTTTATTCCAGGTCCAATCCTTTCTTCCCATCCAAGTCACACACAACCCTATTACTACATCCAAATATCTCTCCTGTTTTCGTCCTCTCTGGGACCTGATGGAGCTGGAATTCAGAGTCCTCTTATCCTCTTCATCTTATCATTTCTCTCCCACTGGGAGTATGTTTAAGAGTTGTTTTTGGTGTGCAGAAGATAGGAGTTCTGGCTTCTGTAATTGCTTCTGTACTGGATTTCGGCCTTAGCAAGTCAATCCATACCCCCAGCCTGTTCTATCTTTCCTTAGTGGGGTAGGGCTCTGGAAAGGTGAGGTTCCAGGATACATTGGTGAGGACATCTGCCCAGAGAAGTCAGGGTGGAATCATGGTAGCATCTAAAACTTGGTGTCTGGAAGGTGGCAGGGCATAAAGTGAAACAAAATGGTTAATGAACAGGAACCAAGAAGTAGGAACACAGCAGGTGAGATTAGGATCTTGGGCTGGAAAAAAGCTCCAAGGTTCATTTTAGGCATGTTTCTAGGTGGTCTCTCACTTTTCACATTAAATACCTTCCACTGTCTCTAGTCCCTCCAATAAAGTTTGAGTTAGGGTCTAATTAATTTTTTGCTGAAAGGATGTAATGAGTCTTTGGCCCTCCCTTAACCTGACTCCCTCTGTGGCTCCCATCTGTTGTCTTCATGCCTGGAAATAAGGCAGTGGGAGGGGCTAGAAATGAGTCTGCTGAGAGACTGCTGCAGTTTGCAAGGTCCCATATGGAGCCCTCACTCTAAATATGGCTTCAGCTATCACAGAAAAAGGTCCTAAGCACCTCTGAAGAAGTATAGACAGCTGTGGGAGGTAGATTTATCAGGACAAGCTGAATGGGAGTCTTTAATAATCCACATTTCATCAATCAGAGTCGGATATCAGGGCTCGTGGAGGGGAGCATGCAGGGAGGACTACAGACTAGCAGCCATTAGTCCAGGAGTGGAAACTCAAATTTACTGGTGCAGTGGGCCGATCTGTAAATTTTAGTGCCCTTTTTCCATAGAACTCAACTACTTCTTATCTAGGGGACCTCAGTAATTCATTCATTCATTCATTCATTCACTCATTCATGCTTTGACTAAACGTTTACTGAGCTTAGGCCAGGAACGAGGTGTTGTACTTGGAGCTAGGAAACTGATTAATGATACAGCCTTTGTAATCTGGAAACTGGAAGGTGGGGCATAAGATGGGTGGAAGATGCAGTGACTTACATATTGTGAAATCTTACCCATGAAATCTTATAATCTCATAGAATACTGTTAAATAACTAATAAAAATATAACATTAAAAGCAATTAAAAACAAAAGAGAGGGGCTGAGTGGTGATGCACCTAATTGAGTGCACATATTACAGTGCACAAGGACCTGGGCTCAAGCCCCCAGTCCCCACCTACATGAGGAAGGTTTCACAAGTGGTGAAGCAATATTGCAGGTGTCTCTCTCTTTCTCCTTCTCTATCTCTTCCTTCCCTTTCAATTTCACTCTGTGTCTATCTAAAAATAAATAAATAAATAAATAAATGAGGGACTGGCCATATCACACCCAATAGAACACACACATTACCATGTTTAAGGACCTAGGTTCAAGACCCTGGTCACCAACTGCAGGGGAGGGCAGGGGGAAGCTCCACAAGTGTTGAAGCAGCGCTTTTAGTGTCTCTCTTTCTCTCTCCCCCCTCTCTCTATCCCTCCCCCTTCCCTCTCAATTTCTGTGTCTATCAAAAGAGAGACCTATGAGAAGAGACAGGCAGGTTAATGAATGAACAGAATGTTGTAAATTTCTGCAGAGTGCAGACACACAGAGGCACTAGCCAATTACTCCCAGTAATATCTAAATAGACTTTGTGGTGGTGGGGTTAAGTCTTGAATGATAGAAGTAGAGAAGAGGAGGTTTGGTGGTAGCACTGCGGGTTAAGCTCACATAATGCGAAGTGCAAGGACCAGCATAAGGATCCTGGTTCAAGCCTCTGGCTCCCCACCTGCGGGGGGGTGGGGGAGTAACTTCACAAGCGGTGAAGCAGGTCTGCAGGTGTCTATCTTTCTCTTCCCCTCCTCTCTCCAATTCTCTCTGTCCTATCCAACAACAATGACATCAATAACAACAATAATAATAACCACAACAATGATAAACAATGAAGGCAACAAAAAGGAAAAAGTAGACTCTAGGAGCAGAGGATTCCTGGTGCAGGCACCAAGCCCCAGCAATAACCCTAGAGGCAAGAAAAAAAAAGAAAAACTATCAGAAAAAAGTAGAGAAAGGAAGACACCCCAACATTAATGCAATAGGACCTGTGGCATTTACTGTGTGTGTGGACATGGCAGACATGCTTCTAAGAGTTTTACATACATGCATATACTCTTTTGTTTATGCTCATGTTGAGCCTATGGAGCAAGTGTTATTGTCATTTCTATTTTATAAATGAGGAACTTCAAGCCTAGAGTGATTAAGAAACCTGCCAGAGGCCAGTCTGGGGATCTAGAGTGAATTAGTTATTATGGACTCACTAAAGTTCAAAGGTATAGATGTGGTTTCAATGATGGGGCCAGAAAGGTAGACAGAGGTCAGAATTTGAAATGCCTGGACAGTCTTGCTAAGCAGTGTGAATTTCAGCCTGCTGGGCTGGGAATGGTGTGGCTTGTTTTGTGTTTTCCAAGCTCACTTTAGTTGCAGATTTGGAGGCAGTGAGGAGAGGGGGGCAGGTTAGGAGGAAAGGTCATTGATCCAGGTGAGAAGTAATGTGCTTAAGACCAAGTCAGTGATGCTAACCATGGAGAACACCAAGTGGGCAGAGATTTCTGTAGTCCCAAAGGAGAAAAAAAACATGCTTGTAGAATCACACAGAACTCAACTCAAGTTTTAGCTACATCACTGACCAGGTGTGGGCAAATTCCCCTTTTAAAATCTCTCCATTTAACTCTGATACACTGTTAGTGGGGATGCAAACTGGTGCAGCACTGTGGAAAACAATGAAAAGTCCTTAAGCAAATAAAAAATGTTCATACCTTCTGTTTCAGCAACATCACTGCTAGGCACTTTCCCAAAGGAGACGAATAAAATGATTTAAAAGGGGAGTCAGAAACTTAGCACCAAAAAAGCAAATGACCCCATCCAAAAATGGGCAGAGGATATGAACAAGACTTTCACTTCAGAGGAGATCCAAAAGGCTAACAAACATATGAAAAACTGTTCCAGGTCGCTGATTGTCAGAGAGATGCAAATAAAGACAACATTGCGATACAACATTGTGAGAATGGCATACATCAAAAAGGACAGCAGCAACAAATGTTGGAGAGGCTGTGGGGACAGAGGAACCCTTCTACACTGCTGGTGGGAATGTAAATTGGTCCAGCCTCTCTGGACAGCAGTCTGGAGAACTCTTACAAGGCTAGACATAGACCTTCCAGTAATTCCTCTCCTGGGGATATACCCCAAGAATTCCATAATGCCCAACCAAAAAGATGTGTGTACATCTATGTTCATAGCAGCACAATTCATAATAGCTAAAACCTGGAAGGAATCCAGGTTCCCAACAGCAGATGAGTGGCTGAGAAAGCTGTGGTACATATACACAATGGAATACTATGCAGCTATTAGGAACAATGAGCCCACCTTATCTGACCCATCTTGGACAAAGCTAGAAGGAATTATGTTAAGTCAGCTAAGTCTAAGAAAAGATAAAGATGAGTATGGGATGAAAGATAAAGATGAGTAGGGGATGTCCCCGCTCATCAACAGAAGTTGAGAAAGAAGAACAGAAAGGGAGATATCACTTCACTCCTGTGAGAATGTCATACATCAGAAAAGGTAACAGCAACAAATGCTGGAGAGGGTGTGGGGTCAAAGGAACCCTCCTGCACTGCTGGTGGGAATGTCAATTGGTCCAACCTCTGTGGAGAACAGTCTGGAGAACTCTCAGAAGGCTAGAAATGGACCTACCCTATGACTCTGCAATTCCTCTCCTGGGGATATATCCTAAGGAACCCAACACATCCATCCAAAAAGATCTGTGTACACATATGTTCTTGGCAGCATAATTTGTAATAGCCAAAACCTGGAAGCAACCCAGGTATCCAACAACAGATGAGTGGCTGAGCAAGTTGTGGTATATATACACAATGGAATACTACTCAGCTGTAAAAAATGGTGACTTCACTGTTTTCAGCCAATCTTGGATGGACCTTGAAAAAATCATGTTGAGTGAAATAAGTCAGAAACTGAAGGATGAATATGGGATGATCTCACTCTCAGGCCGAAGTTGAAAAACAAGATTAGAAAAGAAAACACAAGTCGAACCTGAAATGGAATTGGAGTATTACACCAAAGTAAAAGACTCTGGATTGGGTGGGTGGGTGGGTGGGGAGAATACAGGTCCATGAAAGATGATGAATGACATAGTGGGGGTTGTATTGTTAAATGGGAATCTGGGGAATGTTATGCATGTACAAACTATTGTATTTACTGTTGAATGTATAACATGAATTCCCCAATAAAGAAATAAATTATTAAAAAAAAAAAGAACAGGAAGGGAAACTAAAAGCAGGATCTGATTAAATCGAGAACAGGGCACCAATGTAAAAACACTGTGGTGAAGGGGAGGGTGGCCATTGGGCTTTCCGGCAAGGTGGAGGGTGGGGGGGCAGGGGTGGGTGGTGGGGATGGGACACAGTCTTTTTGTGGTGGGAGAGGTGTTTATGTACAATCCTATTAAAGTGTAAACATTATATAAACCACTATTTAATTAATATGAGAGGCGAAAAACTGATGATATGTCTAGAACTTCTTAAAACACAGACTGAGTCTTTGATATGTCTAGAACTTCTTAAAACACAGACTGAGTCTTTTTAATACATAGGCTGTCTTTGATATGTTCTCTCCCAAAAGCCTAGACCAGGGAGAACAGAAGCAACCGACAGCACAACTATATACAAGATGCTGGGTACTATACCCCAAACCCTATCAAAGGGACTTTCCAAAGTTAACTATCACCAAATAATGTGATGATAACAATAACTATCCATTGTCTTCTTGAACCCTAAGACAACAGGAACTTTACATTTCCACTATAGAGCCTATATTTCCCCCAGTCCTGGAACCTTAGGGTGGGGCCCACTTTTCTGCATGCTGCTCTCAATTCAAATCAAATAACATTGCATCCGCGGATCGCAACCTAATCAACACAACGAGTGCCACCCCAGCATGCTTCACTTCAGACTGTGACCAGAGACTTCAGGTGTGAAATGACAACCCTTCAGCTTCATCACTCGGGTGAGACCTTTCCTTTCATAGTATTCTCTAATTCCATTCCAGGTGTTCCACTCCCCAATAAAGTCCCCAAACCTAGATATAGACCAGGTCCCCTGAGATAGAGCATAGGTTCACCCGTGCCCATAAACTAGGGGAAAAATATATACCTGAAAGCAGAAGTACACAAGAGCATTCAGGGAATACCCCCAACACTTCATCTGCACTATTACAGTCTTTAGGTCCATGATGGTTCAACAATTTGTTTGGCTTCGTATGTTAACTCTCTTTTCAGCCACCAGGTTCCGGATGCTGACCAGACTTCCCTGGACAGACGACCCCATCAATGTGTACTGGAGCGCCACCTCCTCAGAGCCCCACCCTACTAGGGAAAGAGAGAGACAGACTGGGAGTATGGATCGACCAGTCAACGCCCATGTTCAGCGGGGAAGCAATTACAGAAGCCAGACCTTCCACCCTCTGCAACCCACAACGACCCTGGATCCATACTCCCAGAGAGATAGAGAATGGGAAGGCTATCAGGGGAGGGGGTGGAATGTGGAGATCGGGTTATGGGAATTGTGTGGAATTGTACCCCTCTTATTCTATGGTTTTGTTAATGTCTCCTTTCTTAAATAAAAAAGGGGGTCAGGTGGTAGCACAGTGGGTTAAGCGCATGAGGGGCGAAGCGCTAAGACTGGAGGAAGGATCCCAGTTCGAGCCCCCATCTCCCCACCTGCAGTGGGGGGGGGCGCTTCACACGCAGTGAAGTACGTCTGCAGGTGTCTGTCTTTCTCTTGCTCTCTCCTTTCTCGATTTTTCTCTGCCCTATCCAGCCACAGCAACAATAATAATGACAATGACAAGGGTAACAACAAGCGCAACAAAATGGGGAAAATGACCTCCAGGAGCAAGTGGATTCGTAGAGCAGGCACCGAGCTCCAGCAATAACCCTGGAGGCGAAAAAGATGATTTAAAAGTATATATGTACCCCTATGTTCAAGACTGCACCATTCATAGTAGCCAAAATATGAACTCAATCTCACTGTCCATCAAAAGATTATTAGTTAAAGAAATTATGGGATGTATACCAGCAGAATACTACTCTGCAATTTGAAAAAATGTAATTGTATACTTCAGGACAAAATGAATGGTGATGGAGGTGAGAATGCTTAGTAAATAAGAAGTGAGTGACAACTACCAGATGGCTTTACTCATCTATGAAGTATAGATAATTAAAGCATATGAAGTTGCAAAAAAAAAAAGTAACCCAACTGTCTCTTAGACTTTTAGGCTCTATGGTGGTTGGTGGTGGAGATTAGGAGGGAGATGCAGGGGTGGGGGTGGGGGCAGGCACAGAACTTGGGTGGTAGGAATGAAATTATACCCCCGTAATCTTTTGGCTTTTGCAAACTACTATTAAATCACTAATAAAATGATATTAAAATCTCTCCAATTGTAAAATGCAGTTAATAATAAAAGGGATAATTCCACTGGCTTCTGCTCACTGTAGGGCATTATTTTCCACTTGATCATTAACTCCTTGAGGGCAGGCACTGAGCCTACATATTCTTTGTATTTCCATGACCAACTACTGCTTTTTCAAATAGAGACAGAGATGGAGAGACAGAGGGAGAGAGGGGAAGGTTCACAGCACTGAAGATTCCCCCAGTGCAGTTGGAGCTGGACTTGAAAATGAACATGGATTTTGTGCATATCAGAGCACACAGCTGGAAAGCCACCCATCACCCTGGCCCATATTTGTTTTTTTTTTTTCTAATAACAGTGCATTTATTATCTCTGTTCACTAAAAAGTCCTAGAAGCAGTGATAAGTTAGTTATTATTTAGCTTGTATTCTCAAAAACCATTCCTCACTATAAAATACACAACTGAAGCAATCTAGTAACAAGTTTGATGCCCTTTATTCAGTGGAATAAAGTAGTGGAACACTGTTCACAACGAATTGGGGACAAGCATGAGTGTTATAAAATGTATGAAGAACTGGGATTTGGGTGGTAGCACAGCAAGTTAGGCACAGGTGGCGCAAAGTGCAAGGACCGGCATAAGGATCCCAGTTTGAGGCCCTCACTCCCTACCTGCAGGGGAGTCGCTTCACAAGTGGTGAAGCAGGTCTGCAGGTGTCTTTCTCTCTCCTTTTCTGTCTTCCCCTACTCTCTCCATTTCTCTCTGTCCTATCCAACAACAATGACATCAATAATAACTACAACAAAAGGGAATAAATGAATAAATATTTAAATAAAATAAAATAAAATGTATGAAGAATTAATGTGGAAACAGGGCTCGATTGAGTGGTGTTCAATATCTGGCCTTTTTCAGAAGGATCAAAAAACAAGGAAGTGTAAAGCCCAGAGCTGAGTCAGCACTCGGGGATCAGTTACTGGAAGTACTGCATTTCTGACCAAATGAAGTATTTATAAGAACACAGTTTGCTGATGTGGGACCCTGAGTAGAAGCAGCTCCATCTTGGGTCATAGGCTTAGGAATTGCCTCCTCCCTTCCTTCCATCCTCCCTTCCTGCTTTCCTTCTTTCCTTTCTCTTTCTTTCTTTACTTTTCTCCTTCCTTTTTCTCTTTTTTCCTCCCCTTGTTTTTTGTAAAACCAAGTCCTCTTACATGCACAATTTCACTGCTTCTGGCCACTTTTTTAATTCAGACAGAGAGAAAGACAGAGAGGAGGCAAAACCACAGCACTAAACTTCCCCCCACTACTATAGAACCTGCCACGTGGTGCCTGGGCTGAAGCCTGGACCTTGAGCATGACAGTGCAAACACCCTACCCAGTCAACTAAGTCTCAGCCCCAAGCCTAAGAATTTAAATTATAGCTGGGGGCATGGTACCTGCAACAGGAATCCACTGGTCCTGGCAGCCATTTCCTGCAATGCCCCCCCCTTTTCCTCTTTCTTTCTTTCTTTCTTTCTTTCCTTCTTTCTTTTCACTTTTATTGCCCTTGTTGTTTTATTGTTGTAGTTATTGTTGTTGTTATTGATGTCGTTGTTGGCTAGGACAGAGAGAAATGGAGAGAGGAGGGGAAGATAGAGAGAGGGAAAGAAAGATAGACACCTGCAGACCTGCTTCACCACCTGTGGAGTGACTCCCTTGCAGGTGCAGAGCCAGGGCTCAAACTGGGATTCTTACTCCAGTCCTTGAGCTTTGTGCCACGTGCGCTTAACCCAATGCGTTACCGCCCAACTCCCCCTTTTACCCTTCTTATTCTTTTCATTTTACTTGATAAGACAGAGACAAGTTGAGAAAGGAGGGAGAAATAGAGATGGAGAGTAAAAGAGATACCGGAAGCCCTGCTTTACTACTCATGAAGCTTCTCCCCTGCAGGTGATGAGCGAGGGCTTGAACATGGGTCCTTGTACATAATGACATGTGTGGTCAACTGCTTAGCCCCCAGGCCCAGAAATTTATTTCAACATACTGAAAGAAGCCAGAACTACTTGGAGAAATAGTTAATCCCAATATGTACAAGTAGTTTTCTTGTCTTGTCTGAAATCAATGAACCTCTGAAGACTTCTAGGATTGTGTCAAAAGGACATAAAAGTCAAGTGGATTGGGCACTAGCCAAAGGTGAGAAAACATGAATGTCAAAAAAGAATGATGATAGCAATGGGTTATATCATGTCACAGTTAAAGACTCTAAGACTTCGTAATTATATCTTAAAATGAAAAATTCATGATCTGACACTTTTGGAGGCTACTGGAACACTCATTTTTCTGAAAGTTGATCTTAAAAAATAAAATAATCAGGGTAGGGGTAGATAGCATAATTGTTATGTAAAGAGACTCTCATGCCTGAGGCTCTGAAATCCCAGGTTCAATCCCCCACACCACCATAAGCCAGAGCTGAGCAGTGCTCTGGTAAAGAAAAAAAAATTAATGAAGCATTTATAGTGTCTTCCTTATAAAAAATGGTTTCACATTAATCAAACAGATGGTAAATTATTTTTAATTTAAGAACTACTCCTTATAAGTTCAGGAGAAGTTACTGAAACAGCCCCCATTATGTTATTACTCATAATAAAATAATTATCTAGACAACCACTGAGTTCATTTGGAAGTTTATAAGTGGATCAAGCTGACATTTCTTGAACCCACTGATCAATCTTAACATCAATAAAAGTGAGATCATTGGACACAATGTCATGCAGTAGAAAGTATACAACACAACCTTTGGTATTTTCATTTAAAAAATATGAATTAGGGGGCTGGAAGGTAGCTTACTCCAAAGAACACATCCTTTGACAAATTCAAAGCCCTGGGTTCAAGTTCCTCTATCACATGGGACCACCATGACACTGAGGGAGGCCCCAGGAATGGTGGAGCAGTGTTGTGTTTCTCTCTCTCTTCCCCTCTCTTCCTCTCCTCCTCTCTCTCACTTTTATCTAAAATAAAAAGAATGAAAAATATTGGTTAGAGCTGGTGGTATCATGCATGTGTGAGGCCCTTGAACCAAATTAAAAAAGAAAAAGAAAGTAATCTAGAATCTAATTGCTTTGGCATGTATAACCCTAGAAGCAGGTCCTGAGGTGGTAGCGTAGCAGGTTAAGTGCACATGGCCTGAAGTGCAAAGACTGGCACACGGATCCCGGTTCGAGCCCCCCGACTCCCCACCTGCAGGGGAGTCGTCTCATGGGCAGTGAAGCAGATCTGCAGGTGTCTATCTCTCTTTCCTCCTCTGTCTTCCCCTCCTCTCTCCATTTGTCTCTGTCCTATCCAGCAACAACAACAGCAATGGCAACAATAACAATAATAACAACAGCAACAAGGGCAACAAAATGGGGAAAATGGCCTCCAGGAGCAGTGGATTTGTCGCGCAGGCACTGAGCCCCAGTAATAATCCTGGATGAATAAAAAAAAAGAAAGAAAGAAATGACCACATTTTTTCCACAAGTTAATGACTTTAGAAGTAAATGGTGAGGGGCCAGGTGGTGACACACTTGGTTAAGTGCACACATTATAGTGCGCAAGGACCCGGGTTCAACCCCTTGATCCCCACCTGCAGGAGGAAAGCTTCACAAGTGGTAAAGTAGGGCTGCAGGTGTCTCTCTCTGTCTTTCTCTCTCTTGTCAATTTCTCTCTGTCTCTATCCAATAATAAAGAAAGAAAAGACAAGTGGCCCAGCAAGTGCCTCAGTGTTTTATGTATTGAATTCTCAAACATGAGGTCCCAGTTTTGATCCCCAGCATCACATGTGCCAGTGATGCTCTGACTCTCTTTCTCTCTCTCTTATTCCTCTCTCACATAAGTAAATAGAAGTGTTATAGAAGAGACTAAATAGGGGGCTGGGAGGTGCCTCACCCTTATAGAAACAGACTTGACCTTGCACAATGGCCCAGGTTCAAGCCCCTGGCCACCACATGGGAGCACCATGCAAAGGAGAAGTTTCACAAGGGTTGAATCAAGGCCATGGCATCTCTTGCTCTTCTCTTTCTCCATCTCTGCCTTTCACCCTCTGGGGAAAAGAAAAAAAAAAAAAAAAACTTCCACCAAGAATGGTGGAATCATGCAGGCACCAAGCCCTAATGAAGCACCCATGACAAAAAAAAAAGCAACAAGTTGAAGGTATGGAAAGAAAGGTACCTCCATGCATTGTTGGTATGGATGAAAACTGATACAACTATATTCTTGTCTTTTTGTTAATTCTAACTCTATTACAAACCAGCAGTTACCTTCAGAGTACTAATTTTTATCAGTCACTGGTGATTTGGAAAATAGTATGAAACCCCCTCAACATGGAACTACTATATGATCAGCAATGTTACTTCTGGGTATCTATCTGAAGAATAGGAAAACATCAACACAAAAAAAATTCTAACCACCCCAATGCTTACAACATTTTTTACAACTGTTGTGGGGTAAGCGTCAGAGACCACCCAAGACCAGTTCAGTCAAATTTGAGAGTCTTTATTAAGCCAGCCGATGACTAAACTCACAGCTAAAAGCGCTGTTTAGAGTGCAGTCCAGAGCTCAGTGTAGCACACTCATTTATAGGGGTAGGTGCAGAAAGTAAGTTGGGTTACAGAAGCCAGACATACGGTGGTTAAGGTAGACTGTTACTGTGGTCAGGACAACTCGTTATGGAAAAAAATCATCAATCAATAATTTCGGAACACTAAGCTCTACTTCTTGCTGGCAAGTAAAGCGGTTGCACAGGCTCAGGTCAAGATGGAGTCAGTTATGCTAAGGAAGTGGGGACCTTATAGTACAACAGCAAAATATAGATGCAATCGAAGTGTTTGCCAACAAATGATTGGATAAAGAAGATGTGTGCATGCATGCAATGAAATACTACTGAAATATAAACAAAAAAGATGCAGATTTGCCCCTCACAGCAAAAAGGAGAGAACTTGAGGGGCAAATGTGTGAAAAGAAGTATATCAGTGCCTGAGGCTCTGAAGTCCCAGGTTCAGTCCCCTGCACCACCATAAGCCAAAGCTGAGCAGTGCTGAGAAAGAGAGAGAGAAAAAGAGAGAGATCCACCAGAAGGAAAAGTTCAATTAGTACATGATTTCACACATATGTACAATATATGGATGCAAAATTGATGAGTAAGCAAAACAAAGCTAAAAGACAAACCAGGGAACAATGATGGCAAAACTAATCTATCTGACAAGAAAAAGTTGAATTGAGAGGAGTGCAAAAAAAAAAAAAAATCATAGGTTAAAAAAATATTGGTAGGGTGAAGGGTAGATAGCATAATGGTTATTAAACAGACTCTCATGCCTGAGGCTCCAAAGTCCCAGGTTCAATCCCCCGCACCACCATAAGCCAGAGCTGAACAGTGCTCTGATTAAAAAAAAAAAAAAAAAATTAAATAATAAATATTGGTAAAAGGGAAAAAACAGATAGTTATGGATTACAAATAATGTTTATTTTCTTCTTCCAAACTTTCAGGTTTGTTTGCTTGTTTTGGCAGAGCTGGGGTGTCCTGCGTGACAGATTCCTGGTTGTTCCTGGTTCAGCTTTTTCATCCATAGAGAAACAGAGACAAAGAAAGAAAGAGACTTCACTCCACCAGAGTTCCCCTGATGCCATGACACTCCCATGCAATGCTGAGGCTTAAGCCTAGGTCAAACACTTGGCAAGGCATGTACTCTACTCAGTGAGCTATTGCCAGACCTTCCTCTAACTTTCAGTATTTCCTAATGCCTCTTAGTGAGCCTCTGTTCACCTGGTAATCAAGGCAGGAAATGAAGGTAGGAAAGTTTGATCTTAACAAACCTAACTTTCTTTCTTTCTTTCTTTCTTCCCTTCTTTTTTTCTTTCTTTTTTATTAAGTTGTTGCTGTTGTTGTTATACCAAAGTACTGCTCAGTTCTGGCTTAAGCAAACTGAACCTTCAAGGCACAAAGCCTAGAAGCAGCCTGATCCACAGTTGGGAGACAGATACAGGTGTGACTTCTTGATGCTTAATTTCCTTATGTGTAAAGTGGTGATATTCTGGAGTATCTACTTCACAAGGGTAGTGTTTGAATTAAATTAAATAAGCTGGCAAGACAGCTCCCTGCTTTGCCATGCACATCACCTGGCTCCCAGCTCAGCTCCCACAGTACTAAGGGAAACTTTTGTGTTGTAGTGCCTCTCTTTCTCTGTCTATCTCTCTATCTCTGTCTTTTTCTATCTGAAAAGGTCAGGCCAGAGTGTTGAAGCCCCAACCAAAAATACTTTTTCTGTTTTATTTATTTGTTCATTTACTGAATAGAGACAGAAATATTGAGAAGAGGAGGTGGGAATAAAGAGGAAGAGAAAAATAGAGGCAATGGCAGCATTACTCCACCACTCCTGAAGCTTCTCTTCTGCATCTGGGGACTGGGGTCTTGAACCCTGGTCCTTGGGCATGATAAAATCTAATAAGTGTGCCACCACTTGGCCCTTCAAAAGCAGAATTTTTAACTGAACCTGGTGCTAAATATTCATTTTTGTTTTTTGTACAATAACTGGGGTTGAATTACAAAAGTAATTTGGCACTAGTGGAGTGAGGGAAAAGAGACTAGGGGTGAGAATCTGCCAGTCCCTGTTTGGGCGCCATTTGCCGGTCCCTGCTTGGGGTGCCATTTGCCGGGATAGCTTCGCGAGCAGGAGAGAGATGACCAGGGACTCATGGCTGAGCTGGGAATGCAGTTCAGTCTTTATTGACTAACGGGGATGCAGTTCAACAATCTAATCTCTTCATTAGAAAGCCCTGTCTTTTATATCTCCTGAGACAGAAGTGTCAGGAAGAGGAAGTATGTAGGAAAGGGGGTGGGGAGAAGGTGCGAACCAGTGGGGATTAAACCAATGAAAACAATGATTATGTAAATAGACTACAACGTCAAGCAATGCAACAGAAGGAGTCTTAGAAGCAGAATTTAGAAGCATACCAACAAGAATCTGGACTGGTATTCTCAGAATCCCCTCCTCCCACCCACACCCCACACACACCCCTAAAACCAACACCAAGCCATTTGGGTTGTGTCTGCTGTCCTAGTTGGGGTTGACCAGTCACTAAGAGGGATGCATTGGATCGACCTTCTCGTGGTGCATCCCGAGAGTACCCATTCATTGGGGAAACTGACGATCCTTCCTAGCCGACTGAATCCACATGGATCCCAGTCACTTTCAAAGCCAGCAACAAGCAGCTCCTGACAGCTTTCAACCTGACGCTGTTGACTGGCTACGGAAGAATGGCAAACGCTAGAAGAAGAAGTCACTAAGAGTGCTGTGGCACATGACTGTGGGTGTGACTCTGTGAGTCTGTGGGCATGATCTTTCTGGAGGTGAGACGTTTTCCACCTTTCTTGTGGAGATTTCAGAAGAGCACAGCAGAGTACAAATGGGGTTCCTGGCAATGGTAAGAGCCTGCCATTTCTATCCTTGAAGTCTCTTTGAAAAAGGAATTTCCCTGTGGCCTGGGAAGTTGTGCAGAGACTTGGAAGTTCCATCCCTGGAACTTATATACCAGACTAATGGTCTGATTTTTTCTTTCTTATATCATTAATAAAATAATACATTTAAAAAGAAAGAAAAAGGAAATCCCAGTACCAATGCCACTACTGGAACCACTTATTCATCCCTGGGATCCGATCCTTTTTTGTTGTTATTTTTTTTTTTAATATTTATTCATTTCCTTTTGTTGCCCTTTATTTTTTTATTGTTGTTATTGATGTCGTCATTGTTGGATAAGACAGAGAGAAATGGAGAGAGAAGGGGAAGATAGAGAGGGGGAGAGAAAGACACCTGCAGACCTGCTTCACTGCCTGTGAAGGGAGTCCCCTGCAGGTGGGAAGCCGGAGGCTTGAACCAGGATCCTTGTGCTGGTGCTTGCACTTTGCACCACGTACGCTTAGGCCGAGGCGCTACTGCCAGACTTTCTGTTTTTCCTAGTCCTTCTGAAGCATGGGTATCATTGAGGATTTTATTATTTTAATTAATTAATTAATTTTACATAGAGATAGAAAAGGAGGAGAAAAAACTACTGCAGCAAAATTTCCTTTAATGAGGTGGGGACCATGCTCAAACCTGGGTTCTACCTATGGCAAAGCAGCACACTAAGTAAGCGGTATCAACAGCCTTCATTCTTTTATGTACATATTGACACCAAAGAAAGAGAGAGAGATGCCAGGTGGTGGTGTACCTGGTTAAGCGCACACATTACAGTGTGCAAGGACCTGGGTTCAAGCCCCTGGTTCCCACCTGCAGGAGGAAAGCATTGCATTTGGTGAAGCAGCACTGCAGGTGTCTCTCTGACTCTTTCCCTCTGTCTACCCCCTCCCCTCTCAATTTCTCTCTGTCTCTATTCAGTAAGAAACAAATAAAAAATATTTTTAAAAAAGAAAGAAAGAAAGAGACATAACCAGAGCATCACTCTGGCATATGTGAAACCAAAGATCAAACTCACAATCACATGCTCCAGAATCCAACGCTTCATCTACTGCACTATCTCTCATTCCATGAGGTTATTTATTTTTCTATTTATGAAAGGGGGAGGGAACAAGAGAGAGAAAAATCAAAGCATCACTCTGGCACATGTGACACGGAGGATAGAACTCAGGACCTCGGGGGTCGGGCGGTATTGCAGAGGGTTAAGTGCACGTGGCGCAAAGTGCAAGGACTGGCGTAAGGATCCCAGCTCCCCACCTGCAGGGGAGTTGCTTCACAGACAGTGAAGCAGATCTGCAGGCATCTTTCTCTCCCCCTCTCTATCTTCCCCTCCTCTCTCCATTTCTCTGTGTCCTATCCAACAATGAACAACATCAACAGCAACAATAATAACTACACCAAGGCTACAACAAGGGCAACAAAGGGGTGGGGGGGAATGGCCTCCAGGAGCAGTGGATTCATGGTGCAGGCACTGAGCCCCAGCAATAACCATGGAGGGGAAAAAAAATAATAATAACTCAGGACCTCATGTTTTAGAGTCCAGTGCTTTATTCACTGCACCATCTCCCTGACCAGTCTTTGAGGTTATTTTATACATTCAAGTAGAACCCTCCCCCCCCCCCGCCCTGACAGCATTTTTCTGGCCGTCTACAACTCTGTCTCTTTTCTAGCCTTTCTTCTCAGCATCTCTAGAGGCTAACTAGCATTCACAGACGTGTTCTTTGTGGTTATGTCTTCAATGTTTAAAAATGTGAATGTTAAGTGAGGTTTCCAGTCTGAAAATTTCTCCTTTGAAGTCTTTTAACAAGCCACTAGGGGCTGGTGAAGGCATACAAGTGATGTCTAGCATCCTAGACAGGACTTGAGAGCTGCTGCTGCTGATGCTGCCAGGGAAGGGGTGCTAAGCCTCCACAATTCCTTAAAAACCCTTGAGACAACCTCTGAGCTTTCCTGCCAGGCTTGTCTGGAGGCCTCTGCATGAATGATGGGGAACACAATGGCAATATATTTTGTTTTCGAGTCACTATGCTAATTCCACAAATCAGGAGTTAACCACTGCCTTTCCATGGATGAGGCTCAGAAAAGTGAAGTCATGTGTCTAAAGTCACAGAAGTATGGTTAGTAGACCCAGATTCTAATCTCAAATTTGTCTGACCCTTCCTGGATGACATATCACCTTCTGGCTGGAAGCTGGACCCTGAGACAATTCATTTAAAGAACATCCAACCTTAGGGTCAAGTGGTGGTGCGCCCAGTTGAGTGCACATGTTACCACCCAGGCATAAGGACCCAGGTTCAAGCCCCTAGTCCCCACATGTAGGAGAGAGGCTTCATAAGCAATGAAGCCATGGTATAGCTGTCTCTCTCCCTCTTTATCACTCTCCCCTCAGTTTCTTTCTGTCCTGTGGAGAAAAAGAAAGAAAATAAATAAATAAATCCCTTTTTTATTAAAAGATTATATAGCAAGTGCAGGTTCCACCAAGGGCAGCCTCTGCATTCAAACTGTGGAAATGAAGTTCATTTCCTAAAAGTCCAGCCTGGGGCAAAGTCAGGTGTCAGAACTGAAGGAGCAGACACGATTCTTTGATTCCTTTTCTTACAAACGAAGTTTATAACTGGGAGCTTAAGAATGAAGACACAAGTTTAACACACTAGCAACACCTGACTTTCCAAAGTGACCTCTTTAGAAAGTCTAGAATGGAAAAAGAGAAAGACAACTATCAGGGTAGGCTATGCTGGAAGAAGTTCTCCTGTGGTTCAAAAAGTTCTCATTAGCTGCAGGTCTGTGGGTATGTGACATGCACACACAAATATCATATCTTCACAAAGACGCACAGAAGGCAGCAGAATAATTCACTTGAATAGTTTGGTTATGTGTGAGACCCAGGTTTAATCCTGATCCTTACATCACTGAAGGAAGTTTCAGTGCTATGGCCTCTCTCTCTCTCTCTCTCTCTCTCTTCTCTCATTCTGCCTTTCTTTCCTTCTTTCTTTCTTTCACCACCAGGGTTTTCACTGACACTAGGTGACAGCACTACAAATCCACAGGTCCTTTATTATTTTCTAATTTTTATTAGATAAGACAGAGAGAAATTGAGAGAGAGAGGGAGATAGAGATAGGGAAAGATAAACACCTGCAGATCTGCTTCACCGCTTGTGAAGCACTCCTCCCTGCAGGTGGGGAGTAGGGACTCAAGTCCCTGGTCCTTGAGTTTGGTGATCAATGAGTTTAACTGGTCCACCACTACCCCCCCCCATTTGCTATTCTCTCACTCTCTCATTGAGCTTAACCAGTGCACCACAACCCCCCATTCTGCCATTCTCGCTCTCTCTCTCTCTGTCTGGCTCAGTGTGTGTGTGTATATATGTGTGTGTGTGTGTGTGTGTGTGTGTGATACAAAGGACTGGAGAGATAA